>NC_068564.1:10600000-10900000 GCF_022201045.2 Citrus sinensis
GAATACCAATGGGTTTTTTGGTAATCAAAGAAGTGGAGAAGACTTTGCCATTGACAGCTTTGAAATGTTCTTCAGACTTGGTCCAATATTCGGATGGAAGAATATGGGGATTTAACATGGTGCGTTGGGCACCAGTGTCAATGAGACCAATTGCTGGAACGGGCCTTTGGAATTTTGAGGGTAAGATCTGGATTTTGATGGATGGAATAGGAACAGTAGTGTCTAGGGACAGTAACTGTTGATGGAAAATCACTTGGGACTGATCGCTGTCGGAATCAGAGGAATTTTGTAGTGCGAACACTGTTTCATCATTAGGTTCATCTTGTTCAGAGAAATAGGATTCCAGTTCATCCGTGGCTGGAGAATAATCGGTAGTGGCTTGAAGATGCTCAACTAACCGAATAGATTTTTCTCGTTTGTTGGGACAATCTTTGGCAAAATGACCTTTTCTTTTGCAGATAAAACATCGGCTTGATTTTCTTCGCTGAAAGTCTCTGGAGGAAGAGGACTTTTTGCGGAAGAATCGGTATGGTTTTCTGGATCTGCGAGGTCTGGATGAAGATTCTGGATTTTTGAATTTCCTAAAATGCCTTTTTTTCTTAGGACTGCAATCACAATCTTTTTTCTTGTGGCATTTGATCTGCAGATAAGGTTTTTTGCAAGCACTTCGGAATGGTTCTTTGTCTTTTAACAGTTCTTTGAAAAACTGTTTTTGCTCGCAAAGTTTGTCAAGGCAAGTTTTGGCAAGCTGAAAGATTTTGCCAAGGGAGATGTTTTCAACAGCAAGGTTGGAGGCGGTGAGTTGTCGTTGTATGTCTGGTTGGAGTTCATCTGGAAGGGATGATAGAAAAACATGCTTCAGTGTGGGCTCGTTGAATCCATTAAGCTTATAGAACAGCAGGGACATCCGCTTATAATGGAAGTCAAGATCCTTAGCATTGAGCGAACAACATTTCATGTTGAGATAGTCTCGTCGTGCAGCTTCAAAGACTGCAGAGGGGTCTCCAAGGAATTGATCATGGATAACCGCAAGAGCACTTGAGACTTCTGGTAATTGGACAAACTGTAGCTGTCGGTATTGACCGAGAGAATCAAACCAATCTCTTAGAGCACCCGTAAAACGAGTAGCATATTCTCTAAGGACTGATTCAGTCGTAGCTCCGGGTCTGAGCATTTGGAGGTCAATCCAGGCAGACATTTCATTGAGTCGGTCACGCCATTTATGGGATGGAAGATCATCAAATGTGAACCATGGACCATTGGATGGTTTTTGACTGGGGGAACTAGGCTGGGTTTGAGCTGGAGGAGGTTGGTTTGTTGCCGAAGATTCAGGTATGTCTTCGTCAACTTCGGAGGGAATATTAACTAGGGTTCGGTATGAGAGGGTTGTCCGGGAGAAGGCTGATCAGGTTGGGTCATCAAGATTCGGGTGATATCAGCATAGGACTTTTCAGAGTCACTTGAGGATGGTGAGGAGGCTGTGTCAGATTCAGTATGACTATCAGAAACAGCGAGATTGGAATCAGAAGTTTGGTCATCGGAAGTAAAGGAATGGTTTACTGTATGGGCACTAAATTGATGCATGGGCTGTTTATCTTTGGGTTGAGGGTGTAGTGGCGGTGGAGCTGGCGGAGATATCTGTGTAGGAGGAGCTAAAGGTTGACCAGGGATGGATAGAGAAGAAGGGTGTAGTGAGACAGGTCGAGGTTGTGAGCGGGGTTGTGGTCTAGGTTTTGGCTTAGGTTTGGGCAGTGGATTATCACGAAAAAGAGTATGGGTCATGCCAAAGAGTTTAGATGGATCATATGGTTTGATGGGGGAAAGCATAGAGGCAAAAGGATGATAAGTTGGACCAACGGAAGGAATAGGAGGTGAAGAGGTAAAAAGGGAAGGCCTTTCAATCTGAGCAAGCTCAGTTTTTAGGCGACGGATTTCTCGTTCTTTTTGATTAAATTCTGGACCATAGTAGCGCTGGGCAAGCATAGCGCGTAGTTCAGAATCAAGTTGGGTAATCCTGGACTGGAGATTTTGGTGGATTTGGTGCATTTGGGTGGTGATGGAATCAACCTTTGTCTCAATTTGTTCAGTTCGTAAACTGATTTTGTCAACTTTGGAATGGATGTTGGACAAAGTATCATTCTGTGCCCTGGCATTTTGGGTTTGCCAGTTGAGAACAGACTCAAAGGGTTTAGGGGGTTCGAGATGGCCAGTGGAGGTAATTGGTGAAGGGATAAAAGGCTTAGACACAACATTTCGTTGGGAGTCAGTGTGGGGGTCTAAGGATGGAAAAGAGGAGGAGTAGTCTGAAGAGGTAGAGGAAAACATCATACAAGCCAAATGTGGGGTTTGAAGTGGGATTGGGGATGGAGTCTCAGTTTTGCAATGTTTGGCAATCCATCTGAGTTCTTTTTTGTAAAAGGGTAATGGAGCCGGTGGAGGTGGAGGATCTGATGGTGGTTTGGGATCATAGTGGTGACAGGAGGCCGGAGGTTTTTTCTTTTTGGGTTTTCTTTTGGTAGTATAATCATCATCGTCTTCCCAATCATCCCAGCAGGGGCAAGTTGGGTCACACATGCCTGAGCCTGGGACATCCCATAGGAAATGTCCATTTTGCTTTGCAGGATAAACAGGATAGCCGTCGGAATTAAATCCGGAAATGGGCAGGTCTTCCTGGGCTGTGGGAACAGCCGTAATCATTGAGGAATAAGTAAAGGAAAGCCGAGGAGGTTCTTGTGGAGCACTGGGAGGTGGTTTGAAAGTCAATCTGACAGTTCCATCCTGTCGTCTTTCAAACATGCTTTCAGATGTCTGAATTGGAGCTGTATTATTATGGAACTGCTCATAGTTGGAGATCCATTCAAGAGGCATAAGCTTGAGAAGCTCATGACGGGGGATTTGTCTTGGGATCTGGATGATGGTAGGGATCTGGTCAGATTCAGCTAACACCATGAGGGTGTCAGAGTGGTGTTCTGGAGTGGGTAGATCTAAGGCATGATTCTGAAGCCTATAGACTAGTTGGTGGTGTAAGGTGGCTATTTTGGCAGAGGAAATTTGTTCAGCACCTTGAATTTGGATTTGAACTTTGAGGGTTGTGGGCAAGTTGGGATCTTGAAGGGAAAGGTTAAAATTTGGATAAAAGATGAGCAAGACACTTCCTGCATGGAGGGTTGTGAGGACAGTGCCTATAACAGCATCTTGGTACTGTTTAAACCGGGTATCAAGCATAGCAAGGCGAGCTGTAACCGGTAATCCTTTTCGACCATGAAGGGTAAGGATTAATCTGATGCCGCCAAGATGAAGATGGGTATAACCTTCACGTTTCCAGTGGGAGAGGAGCTCGGGGGGTATTTTCAGAGTGACATATTGCTCAGCAGAGGTTGCTTGGAGAGCACACTGATCCAGGCGAGAAGACTGGATATATTCTTTAGGATGGGGGCGTCTGGTTGAGATGAGGGTGCGGATACTGCGGGCAATAGAACTAGGACGTTTGTAAAGCTGATAGGGACTGAGGAGAGGATAAGAGGACTCACTAATTTGGGCAGATTCAGGGATATAGGAATATTCGACAAGGTTTTCGATTTTATTGGTTGTATGAGAAGTACAAGATGTAGGTAAAGAGAGTGTAGAAGAAAGAGTAACCGGAGTTGAAGATGAAGAGGAAGCCATGAAGGAGAAAATCTCTCTGCGTGGTGAAGATTAGAAGACAAAACAGAATAAAGAACAAATCATACCATTTTGGGATGAGAAAAGCAGATTTTGAAAACATAGATTTCAAGGACGAGTATGGCTCTGATACCAGTTAGGGTGAAGTACGTGGCGTTGTTATACCAGAACTACAACAGTTAAGACTGTTCTTAGGACCAGTAGTCCGCAAGCTCAGGTTTCCAGCCGATATACTTTCGCAAAACTTTTAAAACATTTTTTCTCGGGTTATACAACCCAAAACAGACTTTCCTTTAGTCTAAAACAGGGTACCAAACCAGATAAGAAATGATCAAAAGTTTTCTGATGCACAGGATCCTTAGAAAAGGCAAGTGCAGAGCATACTTCCTTAGGTTTTCAAAATGAACAGATTTAATTCTTTATTCTTTTTTCTGTTTCTAAAACTTCATTTGCAGAGAGAGAAGAGGGGTTTAGGGAGTCATGGAGAAAAACACACGAGTTTATTTCTTTCAAACTTCTATATAATAGAATCCATACTACACCAGCATAGTATTGCATTACAATTTAATGTAATGCATCATAATGCAATACATCATAATGCGATACAACTAATTAATACAGCATAATATAGTATAGTGTGCCAATTACACCCCAACAACATAAAACATAGCTCCATCAATGTCATTTTTTATTTTGATATTTTGACAATTTTAACTCTAGACTTCTGGAAAATAAGATTTTGATGTATCTAAAAGAAATTTTACAAAGGAATCCCCCTTAGTTCCCAAAGGCATATTCAGATCAAAAGACAATTTATGGGTTTAATTTGAAAGTTCTTAACTTCCATTTATAAATGCAACTTTTGAGAATTAAAATGCATTCGGAAGCTACCCTTTTTTCCTAAATTAGAATTCAAAATTGGCAAGAAAAAATTAGTTAATTTTAATTTTTTTCTAGACTTATTATTATTTTGTGCCCTAATAGCATGCAATAAATTACAATTACTGAATTTAATAAAATCTATTTATTTGTTATTCATATTGAGCATATATTCTTAGGCCTTATTTATAATGTATGTGATTTATGTATTGGACATAAGATGTGAATATTGAAAGTTCTAAATCACAACTTCTGTATAAATTAAAAAAGAAAAAAGAAAAGAAAAGATTGTTCAAATTCATTAATGAAATAGGCATTTCATTATGTAAGGCTGTAGCCTTTATATTTCTATGGTTAGTGGTCACCAAAATAGGGACTTCAAATAGAAAAAGTTAGTATATATATAAGATATATATATTGAATAGGACTATTGTGAATTATGATCTAGTTTAACAAATGTTATTGATCATGATTCACATAAGTTTCAATAAGCTTAATCAACATTAATCTTGAGTGGGAATTGAACTTGCGTTCATGTTTTATGTCTTTTGAGTTATCACGAAGTGAGATCCATATACGACCTCGATATTTTGGAGATATGATTTCGTAGGAATATATATATATATAAGATGGAATCTATACAAAAATGATGTTTACCTAAGCTGTTTGTGGTACTTGATCATTTAAATATGTAATCCCGGTTTATTCAATAAATTGCTTATTGAATAATAATATTTATTTATAAATTTACTTACAAATATAAATATATTGAAAGGGATCATTTGAACAAATGGTGACTTAGGGCTAAATATTTAATTATAGAGGCATGACGGTTATCATGGGCCTAGCTTTAATTACGAGCCTCAAATAAAGGGTCAATTGAATGCTTATTATTAGCCTAGAACTAGGTTTAATATTAATTAAAAGGGGCTTTAGTTAATTGGATTTTTATTTATTTATATGGATCACTAAAGTGCAGTCTTGGGCTTTCAGTGGAAATATCTTAGGTTAACTTAGTTCTACTATGTCATGAGAAGAATGTGCCATAACTATTAAGTTGGAGCTAGAACTGCATGAGTTTACAATTCTTCTACTAGCTCAATTCCTAATTAAACTTTGACTAATAAGTGTCGATATAAAGGAGAGGAAATTAAAACAGAGACAATACCTTATGTATAGATTTTCTTGGAAAAGAAAAGATTCAGTTCTGGGGTATCCATCTCCTGCTCGATAATCTGGATTCTTTACACACCCATGTGAGGGAGACTAGAGGGAGACCATTTAGGATAGCAGAGAAGATTGCAATATCCTTACACAGTTCTTCATAAAAAAATTGAGGCATTTCTCTAACCCTTTGCATGTATACATAATCAAGAAAAGATCCTGACTTCCATTAATTTTATAAAATAAAAAAATAATTTTTCTGGGCTTGATTTACCTACAGTTTTACAATATTTTATTTATTTATTATAAAAAAATTTAGTCATGAAAAAGATCAATGATCGGTAACTTCAAAAAAGAAAAAGCTTGTGGAATTTTAATCAATCTCTTTTAATTTAGAGTGGGCTTGCAATGTTATTTAATTTTTTTATTTTAAAAAATCACTGAAAAGAATCAATTACATAACGCAATGAGAGGATCAATGATCGAATAATAATTTAATTATATGTAGAAAAATGTTATGCTACCTAACCTAACATAAAAACATGTCAAAAACAAGGATCCGGCCATGTTGCAACAGTTGTATCATGCCCCAACTTTTGCCTTTTATGATTTAACTATTGTCCAATTTACTTGAGGACTTTGTACTCCTTTCATTTGCAAATTGTTTATAAGTCTTAGAAATAGAAAATTACCCTTCTTAACAAAGGTTGAAGATAATTGATAAGGTGCAGATTTCAGGTACTTTTGCGGTCATGAAAAGCCATTGCAGCAATAGACTTTGCTTGCTGAAATTATTGCTGAAGCAGGGAGAAAGAGATTGGATAAGTGGAATTTGATGGGTAGATTTTGAAATAAAGCTGGGTCTTTGGTAATGCGGCTTTTTTGAGGTTGGAAATAATTTATGTTAAGAAGCATGAAGCAGGTTTATTAATGTCAATTTGAACCTCAAGATCATTTTTTTTTTGGGGGATTTTGCTGATTTTGAATTGAAAAACATAATAATATCTTCTTCTTCTTTTTAGGGATTTTGCTGATTTTGGGTCCGAAAACAAAAGATTATATTCTTCTCCTTTTTCTTCTTCTTTGTAGGGGTTTTGCCGATTTTGGATCCGAAAACAAAATAATATCTTCTTTTTCTTCTTAAAATATGTGGAGATGAATGTGATGATGATAATAATGGAGGAAGATGAAGGTACGGAGTGATGATGATGGAGACGAAGGTGAGAGGAAAGAAAAAAATTCTAAAATTGTATTTATAATTTATAAATTTAAGGATATTGTTATCTTTTTATTTATATTAGTGTTCTCCGTTGATTAATATGTATTGGATGTAAACAAACAAATTCTTTAATACTTATAAAAAAAATAAATCAAAAGAGTTTACAGTGCTAAATAGAATTTTAGTAGTGTATGTATGTAGAAAATACCATAATATTTCTTCACATCTTATGAATACAATGGGAGTGTAACTGTGTAAGATGATCAGTGAAATTTAACTTTACTTAAATCACAAAAAAATGAAAACCGGGGTTCGGTGATTGCAACGTAGCTGGACCCAGAAGAACAAACTAAAAGACGCATTACTTTTTTTTTTAACTCAAATTTATGGAAATTGTGCTATTGTTGAACTAGCCCCTCTAAAATTAAATACAGTGGCGGAACTAGGATTTTAGTTTGATTGGGGTTTACGTGTATTATTTTAAGTCCAAATTTTCATTTTAAAGTTATTCCTAGTGCAAATTTGACTTTCAGCTTAAAAGTTATGAATATATAAGAGAATGTTACAAATAAATAAATAAAGATTATTCAAATATTAAACATAACTACTAGAAAACAAGTAATAGGTGATGGAAAATAACTATTATAAAAGGGGCGTATGACAGACAATTTATTCGTCAACTATGTCAATGTCATTAATTTATGACATAATTTTTTTCATCATAAATTTATGATAGTTTTTAGTAGTCATATGTATGTGACACTATATTTTAGTGGGAAATTTAAAACTATTTGAATATTTTTCTTTTTTGAAAAATTTTTGGCGGGAAAATTTTTATTATTTCAATTACTATTATTTCAAATTATTATTATTTTTTGAATTTTATTATTATTAGAATGGAATTAATTTTTAATATTAATATTATTTAAATTGTATCATTTATTTTGTAAATTCTCAAATTTTTTAATTTTTTTAAAATTTAATTTTCAAATAAAAATTAGTATATCAAATAAAATCCAAAGTACAAACGACCATCTAACAAATCAAAAGTTACATCCACCAGAATAATCAAATATCTAATAAATCAAAAATTACATCCACTCCTTTCAAAAAAAAAAATCTTCTTTTCTTAGTGTTTGCCTTCAGGTATTAAGTATTTCTTTGACTTATATGATTTTTTTTATTAATTGTCTGCCTTTAATTACTTGTAGTATGATTTCGGTAATATATGTGTGTTTGTAATGCTTTGACGATATGAACAGTCTGCATTCTTTGCTTCAAATCGTCTTCTTTATTTAGAATCACATGAATATGTTTATATATCATGGATCTACACATCCTAGGCTTTCCATTGATAGGTTTTGTGTTGAAATACTCTGAGTATGCAAATTGTTATGATTTTTTTCGAGGTTGGGTTACTGGTGCTGGAAAATTCCGATTTTCAGCAGCAGTTCTCACTTCTGGAAATTTTTCTGTAAGGTTATTCATCTTTAAAAATTATGGAGATTTTTGTATCAACAGATCTATGTCTCGCATGACTGAAAATTTAATTTTGTGATTTTATTCATTATAATTAAATTATTAAAAATCATAACCTACGGCTGCTGCAGATCTAGAAACTGTTTTCCAGAATTGCAGAAACTGAAGCATGTAACAGTTTGGGCTAATTTATGAACATTATATGCCATGTTAGGATTCTACAATGAAATTTCAATCTTTCCTCTGTCTTTAAAAGCTGGAATCTTGATTTTTGGGCATGTAAAATAAAAGATATGAATTGTTTAAATTCTGTCTTCAAATCTGGAATGTTTTTGGACAGGTTATATGTTTTCGGAAATAAAACGGTTTTAAAATAGTATCAGGCATCCAAAATTTAAGAATTTTACTTATATGATTTTTTAATGTGTTTAATGTAATTAGAAAAAGAAACGGATTATTTCGAGTACTAGAGAATATTTTATGAATTTCCTAAGTGGTAAAGGTCTGTTTTGGTCAATGCTGGACAGTTTTGTTACTTTGGTGAAATGTCAATATTCTGACTTGATTTTCACTTGTGCTGATTTTTGTGAAATTTTGTATGCAATGCTATGCATGTTCACAGTGCCTCTGTAAAATTTCATGGTTTTCCAACATGTGCATAGGTTATTAAAAATCAGCATGTGCAGGATACTCATGTTTATGTCTAGAATATGTATAAGTATTGAACCAGTATAAGTGCCTATGATTTAAGGATGATTGGGATTATGTTTAAGGTTAGAAATAATATTGATAAAGATATTTTTATGATGATTATAAGACGTGGGTGAGCTCGTTGGTTTGTTCTTGAGGTATTGAATTGATTGCTGTGGTTCGAGGTAAGTAGATTCATGCATAATGTGCTTTATAATAAGGGAGAATATCATTTTCCTACTAAAGTTTTTATGACATATTAAGTTAGTACCATGCTTTGGCAAAAACTGTATTTTACCACCAAATGTTTAATTTCTTATCGCTTCGCTACTTTTCCATTAAAAATAAGTTAATATTTAACGGAATATGAGTTAAAAGACGATTTTGGGCATGGAGCATTGAAGACAATTTTAGCCATGGAAAAGAAAGAAATAACAAAAAAGAAAACTACAAACTTATTCTAGCAAGTATCCGTTAATTAAAAATATCTCGCATAAGATTTTTTGAGAATTAAGATGGTAATACAAATGAAAAAAGAATCCGGCAATGACAAATCTACACAAAGGGATTATAGAGATAGAAATAGATTAAATACTTCTACTAGATATTATAACAAATTAAACTCCAATCTTTAACGCCACACTAACATGAAAGGCTAAAGAGAGAACGTCATACAGACAGATTCAGATCAAACAAACCCAAGATTTTAATCAGATCAAAAAGCATGAACATGCGACCTATAAAGCGAAAAAAAAGAAAAACAAATAGGGTCATATTTGGCTGATTTTAGAGAACCAGCCAGGAATAACAGAGGAAATACAATCAAGCTGTTTGTTAGAGCCCATCTCCATCGACACATTCCCGTTATTGTTGTTATTAGCCTCCTTCTCTCTGTCATCTCTCGACCTCTTCACTGGCAAATCACTAGCAGTAATAGACCCAGTTTCCGCCATAACATATATTATTATTTATTATTCTCTCGGCTTTCAATTCCCTAAAAACCAACAACCACTTCACTTTTATGGTGTGTTTACTTTATGGAATAGGGAATGAGAATGAAGGAATGAGAATGAAACTCATGTTTACTAGGCAAAATGTAATTTGGGAATAGGAATAAAATATGTGGATCCCACACAATTTGGGAATAAGGAATGAGAATCTCATTCCCATAGGGGGGTTGGGAATGAAAATGAAATATATGTTTACTTTTGTATCCCTCAACTTTTTTCATATTTCCCAAATTACCCTCATTCAAATCACAATTAATTTTATTATTTTAAATGTCATTAATAATAATAATAATTATTATTATTATTATTAAATTTTATTAACTTTATTATTTTAGTTATTATTAATTATTTTTATTAATATTATCATTATTAACAATAAAAATAATGATAAAAATAATAATTTAAAAAAATAATTAATTTATCATTATTAAAAATATTATCATTATTTTTTTTGTTATTATTAATAATAATAACAATAATTAATAATAACTAAAATAATAAAGTTAATAAAATTAATAATAAAAATAATTAATAGTAACTAAAATAATAAAGTTAATAAAATTTAATAATAATAATAATAAATGTTAATAATGATAATATTAATAAAAATAATATTAATAGTAATTAATAATAACTAAAATAATAAACTTAATAAAATATAATAATAATATTAATAATAATAAATGTTAATAATTATAATATTAATAAAAATAATAATAACAATAATTAATAGTAACTAAAATAATAAAGTTAATAAAATTTAATAATAATAATAATAATAAATGTTAATAATGATAATGCTAATAAAAATAATATTAACAGTAATTAATAATAACTAAAATAATAAAGTTAATAAATTTAATAATAATAATAATAATAATAATAAATGTTAATATTAATAAAAATAATATTAGCAGTAATTAATAATAACTAAAATAATAAAGTTAATAAAATATAATTATAATAATAATAATAAATGTTAATAATGATAATATTGATAAAAATAATAATAACTAAAATAATAAAGTTAATAAAAAAAATAATAATGATAATATTGTTAATAATGATAAATTAATTATTTTTATTAATTATTAATACTATGGGTATTTTGGTAAATTGATTCTCATTCCCATTTATTTTGCCAAGTAAACAAATCAATGGCATTCCAGCATATTCTATTCCCATTTATTTTTGCCAAGTAAATATTGAAATCTCATTCTCATTCCAGCTCATTCTCATTCCACCTCATTCTCATTCCCATGAAATAAATGCACCATTAATGAAAACTAATTGTTGATGCAACTCTTGAGAGTCAAGAGCCGCCACGCAAACACAATCTTGGTCCTTCTTTGCTGTATATGTAGAAAAAAAAAAAAAGCAAGCAGCAAGTGGTGGGAGAATATATATAATAGTTACAAATCTTTTATAAAAAAAAAAAGATAAAAGAAAAGTTACAAATTTGGCTTTCCAAAGATGCGGCTCCTGTGTGTGTTTGTGTTTTGTTTGTTGTTGCTTGTGCTTGGTTGATCGTGAGAGAGAGAGAGAGAGAGAGAAGAGATGGAGGGTTACAATTTTTTTACTTTTTTTAATTATTTACCAGGCGTATGTTGCAAGACTAATTGTTTATTTTACAATTGCAAACACAGCGTTTTGACTTTAGCCGAAAATGTCTTAAATGTCCTTGTAACATCAACAAATTTTTAACTGCGTTACCGGAATGGTGGTAAAATGATAACAGATTAAATGTTTGGTGGTAAAATATAATTTTTACCAAAGCATGGTGCTGACTTGATATGTCAGAAAAACTTTGTTAGAAAAATGATAATATCCCTTGTAATAAATGCAATTTATGTTATAAGAATTATGTTTCAATGAAAATTTTTACAAAACTAATTTCTAAAATATTTAAATGAATTTTGTAAAGTAAAAACACTTTTAAATGAATTTACATAAATATATTTTAAAATAATTTTTTCTTAAGAAATTAATTTTCTTAAGCAAAATGTTTTCTTAAAGAGTTTTCTAAAAGAATTAAATGATCAAAGAAATGTTCTTAAATGTTTTAGAAGATTTTAAATGCTATTTATAAAAGGATATAAGATGGATTAATAAAATGTTTTGGCTCATAGTCTGTAGTAATGTAGATGATGCTAATATTATGATGTTATATAATGCTATGGCCAGCTTGCTGGTATGATGATGATCTTGTGCACAATGATATAATGAACAATGCAAGGTATAGTACCCTAAACGAGGAACAATGCGGGGTATAATACCCTGAATGATGAATGATGATGACTACAAGGCACAAGATACCAAATATTTATGTTTTAATATTTTTATGAATGTTTTAATGTCTTTAATGCTTTTACATGAATCTATCCCTTATGCTAAATGAAGATGTTATTATAAGATGATATAAAATGTTTAAAGGTATAATGACAAATGTTTTCAAATATTGTGTATGGATTTACTTACCAAGTTGACGGCTCACCCCTCGTCTCCAATATTTTGTAGATTTATTAGAGATGTGATTTGGGTACTTAGATGGAGATTTTTTTTTTAGTGGATTTTTGGAGTTGCTTTAAAGATTAAATTTGACTAAACTTTTTATTTTGGATTAGAGACTTTTCTTTGGACACTTTATTTCAGATGTTTTATGTAAGGATTCAGTTAAAGTATGAATAATGATTGTCTATCTTGAAGTTTATTAATAAGAATAAACGATGTGAAGTTTCATTTCAATTTTACCCTTGTGCTTTCATGAATAAATTTTTGGGGTGTTACATTAATACTCCAATTTTTTAATTTTTTATAAATATTACAATACAATTTTACTAATACTATAATAAGAAGTTTGCCTAGACCTATTTTGATAATTTATTTGAAGCATAATCTTGAACTCTGCTTCAAAGAAAGATAAAGAGGCATAGTCCTAGATTGGGAGAAATTCTAAAGTTTATACAAAATTTGTAAACTTCAAAATTTGTTTCAACGGCGACGGTCATAATACCACGCGTTGGCCCCCTATATAACCGGCATTTAACGGCTAGTCTTTGGCGCCTAAATTTTAGACCAAGCTTCATTAGTAAACTTCTTATGCAAGCAAGTAAAACACCTTCCTAAACTGTAATTTGGTTTAAACAGCTATATATATATAACTCCTAAATCTTACTTAATCACACCAACCTAGCTTGATTTTAAGTAATTTAATCCTGATCCCAGAAGTTGTTTTCTACAAGTGTACTGTGTTGGCACATCATTAAATTCTCTATTGTAAATTTAGCAACAATCAATCTTTTTTATTTAATAAAACTGGATTTTATTAATGTAATGCAGTATGACAAAGGCTGCATCATCAATTTCATCTTTGTTTATAATTGTTTGGGAAGAGTCTCTGCCCTAGTGCTTCTGTGGTATTGTTTGTTATTAATTGATTGTTTGTTACGTATGTATGAATGTTACTGCAATTGGTTGAAATGTTCATGGGGTATGAAACTAATTTAAAATGACCAATGCTTCTAGCTAGAGTACCCAAAACTTTTCCTTGTTTGGGTATTTTTTTTTAATAATTTTTGTTTTTTGGGTTTACAGCATTTGCATCATCTATGACCTAGCTCTCAATAAGAGGGAAGACATTTTACATCTTTTTCCCTAAATTATCTGTATTTTTAATAAATTTTGTTCTTATTAATTGTCAAGGCATATTTTATAAATTATAACACACTTTTAGGTTGATTAGAAAATATGAAAAATGAAAAGCAAACGGCCTGTTCCTAAGAGTTCTGAATCTATTAACGTGTGGCCTGAACTCATTCGACTGATAATAAGAAACAAATATCCAATTATTTTTATCTAGCTAGCAGCACATATACTTTAAATATATTTATGCCTAAGAATACATTAACATATGATATGTACTCGTTTGACAAATAACAAATAAACCAATTATTTTTCCCTAACAACACGTCTATTCTAGATGTATTTTTTCCAAATAACACGTCAACATACGATATGGATTCATTTCAAACAATATATTTAATTTAGAATTGAGTGGACACCAATTATTTCAGTTGATAAAATTGCTTGTGCAGAAATAAAAAGTCTAAAATTCGAAACTCACTCACGTTAATAGGAAAAGGTTTGAGTTACTGTCTTAATAAAAAATAATTAATTTAAAATTAATGGTAACAGCAGGTATGCGTTAATGCTCCATTTTTTTTTTATAGTTTTTAAAAATTAAATCAATTTTTCTGATATTCTTATTAAAAGTTTACCAAGATCTATTTTGATATAATGTATTTGAAACCTCACTTGGAACACTGCTTCAAATAAGAGGCATAGTTGTAAATTGGGAAAAAACTCTAAGTTCATACAAAAAAATAATACTGAAATACTAAATCATGTTTAGACATGGACGTTTGCACAAAATTAAGGGCAATTCAAAATTAGGACTTGGTAGAATTCACATGGCCGCTAAATTAGAACTTCAGTTTCAACCGCAACGGCTATACAACCATACACCGGCGCCAAATATAACCTACATTTAACGGCTAGTCACTGGCGCCTAAACTTTAGATCCGGCAATTCTTTTGTATACTTGCTGTGCAAGCAAATAAAACACCTTCCTAATCCAAAATTTGTTCAACAGCTATAAATAACAACAAATTAGCTAGACTTGCAAGTAATTGATATTCCAAAATTCAGCGTTTTACATCTCTCTTGTTCTTCATTCTTCAATCTATTTAGTCACCAAAATTTAATGTACGCCCAAAATTCCTCAACCGTATTTCTTTCAGGGAAAAAATTTCTTTACAATGCCTGAGGTTGATTACAGATTTCATCAAACGGAACAAGAACTGGTTTGTAGCTTCCTGTAGGACAAGATTACACAAAAACCCAGTTCTTGATGATAGTCTTGCGAAAGAGTATGGTGTTTATGGGCAAAAAGAACCACGGCAGATTTGGAACTAATTGGAGAACACGGTTTTCTAGAAGATAAAGGGGTCTGACTAGCGAGCCAGGCAAGAAGAACGCATCGAGAGTCTCCGCAATTGTACAAACGATAGTTCAACATCTCCAAACGGGCAAACTAAAGCTCTGTATTTTTTTTTTTGGGCCAAGTCGGCTAATAGTTCAAGAAGATCAGCGCTGTGGAATTCCCAAGCAGTGGATGGAGCCAGGGCATTGGGGTTGCGAGTCTGATGATCATATAATAGGATTCAAGAAAAGGTTTCGGTATAAAAATATTAACAACCCTCAAGAAGACGACATGTGGATTACGCATGAATTTACGGTTAATTCATCGATATTAGAGGACTAT
This sequence comes from Citrus sinensis, assembly GCF_022201045.2. NCBI lineage: Eukaryota > Viridiplantae > Streptophyta > Magnoliopsida > Sapindales > Rutaceae > Citrus > Citrus sinensis. The sequence continues at coordinate 10,615,428 of NC_068564.1, forward strand.
TCAGATAAAGCAGTCCACTACGCAGAAAGCCAATTCAGGTAAGCACCATAAGAAGCTGAAATAAGTGAGTGATAATGAAACTTTTAAGGGCTGAACAAGCAGCACTTTTGGTTCAAGAAAAGTAGTTATCAAGAGCAAACAACAACATTCCGTAAATTAATCTGACACTGGTCTATGAAAACAGTTGGTTTCATTTGCAGTTACAATATAATATCTTTTCTTTCCTATTGCGAGTACTAATATGGTTGTAGGATTCAAAGAATATGAAAGAGGACTTGAAGATGATGTCGAACCTCTCATCTTTTATTTTCAATAAGAAATGATAGTGCCCCTTTCAATGTGTATAACAAAATGCAATCACAGTGGTTCAAATTACAAACCCAGGTTATAAGCCGAAGCATTTCTAAAATATGCAACTATGAGATTAAAAAAACAAAAAAAAAAAATGCAACAGCAATCATAATACCACTCTACATCTCTCACTCCATAGAACCTAAAATCTAAATCTGAAATGAACACAAGCGCTTGGGTAATAATCGGGAAGAGCTCCATAACTCGTAACCATAGGTAGACCTATCTATCACGCCCTTGAGTTTTCCCTTTCACATAGTAACAAAATCTTAGATCCCAGTTCAAAAACGAAGCAGCTGGATACAATCACCACTGCTAACGTAATATGATCATGTGTCAATGTTAAAGATCATCTGGGCCAGGGGGAGATTCTGGTGGGATTGCTAAGGTATAATTTGCATCATCAATAAATTCCAAGACCCTCCTTGCAGTTGCCTGTGATTGACTGAAACCACCAATCTTTCTTGAAGAATTTACAGATTTAAATTCTCGAGTAGGGTTACTACTTTCAACCGATGATAGATTTTTGAGTTGGAATTTGAAGATCAAAAGGAAGAAGATGAAGAACTGACTTTCATTTTATTATCACAAAAACTAATTATAGAAATGAGCTAAGCTGAGTATTTATAATAGAATCTAATACTTGCTAAGCACGCTAATTACAGCTAAGCAATGTAACTACTAATAACAAACTCTGATGTAACTGATTTCAATACAATTGATAAGTGCTGATTTGTTAACTAATTTCTACATCATCTAGCTGCATGGGAATCTCTTCATAACAGTTTTGCCATCTGGAACTTTCCAGCTTCTCACATGCACCTTTCACTTTCACTCCTAGACTAGCTACTGGATTTACAGCTGGCACTCCAACGTGTGTTGCATCAAGTTCAGCTTCATCAGCTAATTCAACACCCCTTCTCAACTTAAGTCTTTTGGAAAGACTTTAAGTTTGCTTCTGAAGACGCTGAACTTAGGATAAGTAAGAGGTTTAGTTAATATATCAGCAGCTTGGTCATTTGTAGACACAAATGCAATTTCAACTTCTTTCCTCTCAACTTTGTCTCTCACAAAATGAATATCTATTTCAATGTGTTTGGTCTTAGAATGCATTACTGGGTTTGTAGCTATAGCAGCTGCACTTGTGCTATCACTTAGCAGCAGTGGAGTATTTTGAAGTCTAATGTCCAATTCTTTAAGAATTGAGCAGATCCAAGTTAATTATGAACAAGCCAATGCCATAGCTCTGTATTCTAACTCTGCTGATGATTTGGAAATTATGCTCTGCTTCTTTGAACTCCAGCTGATTAAGTTTTCACCTAAATATACACAATAGCCACTAGTCGATCTTCTGTCATCAATGTCACTACCCCAATCTGCATTAGTATATATTACAAGGTCTACAAAGTCAGATCTCCTGAAAGTCAAGCCATAGTCTATGGTTTCCTTGAGATACCTCAGTACTCATTTACAAGCAAGCCAGTGAGGTTGTAAAGGATTAGCCATGAATTGGCTTAACTTGTTTATAGTATATTATTGTGTAAATTTTATTGAACTCGCAAATGCACGAATCTATTGTAGAATAGACTAATGGTGATGAGTGTCGATCCCACGAGGAGGTGGATTTTAATTATATGGAGAATTAATTTTGTATGAGGGTGGTTGGATTTGTGGTGAAAGTGATTTGAATTATCCAAAAATTCAAATTAAAATGGCGAGAATAAATTGAAGAGAAAACTTTTATAATTGAAGCGCTTGGGTATCTGGATCCATATCAACATGCACCATGAGCTAAACATTCATTATTAATGCCAATTAAATCATGAGGGGGGAATCCACACCTCATGAACCACACTCTAATCAATATGGTGCTAAAGGCTTATTGTGCCAAATAATAATAACCTTATACTAGGGAGCCGGTGAAACCAGGGTGGTATGTAGACAATATTATTATTATTTGTCGACGAGAAGTCAAAACATCCACAAAAACTAGAGGGGAAGAGAAAATAAATTTACCAAATAAAGCCCATGACACATGTTGAGACTTCACCTTCAACCCAAGCTTGAAAGAAAATTAGCTACTCATAATTGAATTAGGGGTAAAATAAGAATTTATTAAAATACGTAGAAAATACAAGATGGAGAAGGAATTACAAAAAATGGAGCTAAAAAATGGATTCAGAGATGCCAAATTAGGGGGGAGAGGTCCTTTTTTTATAGATACATTGAGTAAATCATGGTCATCAGATTAAAAACAGTTTGGACGCTCAGGATTGCACTACGTCATCAGTCAACAGTACGCAGTTTGAATAGTGACACAGTTTGACCACGCGGTTTGAACAGTGACACGGTTTGACCACACGGTTTGAACAGTCAACCGGTTTGAACAGTCAACCGATTTGAATAGTGAGGTGGTTTGGTTGAAAATAATCCTGTGTATATGCATGTACCGTACGCGTAATTTTTGGTCCACTAACATACTGCCACGTCACCAATCAACAGTGCATAAGAATTTTCTCCAATGGAATCGTCACACCTCATCAGTCAATGCCACATCATCGGTCAATGCCACGTCATCGATCCATCTATGTAAACAGTGTCGTGAACAGTAACATAGACAATACCGTACATGTGAACAGTGACATTTTTCCTTTTATGCTCCTCCTAAGGTTTTCAACTGTCCTGAGTTCAAAAGTGATGTTCGTTTTGCCGTCTGAGCTCTCGTTATTGTGAAATGACCATAATGCCCCTAAAATACATAAAAATACTTAATTAAAATAAAACACACGTAATTAAATCACAAGAAGTTTAAATACATAAAAGTAAGGGTGTTAGTATAACTTGAAGTGTAAAATGATGATTTTCTCCTTTATAAATATACATTTTCTAACACTCAACACACCCCCCAACCAGCTTATTGCTAGTCTCTAGCAAATAAAGCGAAAACAAAATTCAAACCCAAAATGATTTCTTTTTTTTTTTTAAACATTCTTGTTTATTCAATCAGATTAATGATAGCAATCAAATAAAAGTATAAGCATTATCTCCATTCTACAGAAACATCACACCCACATCAACCATCCACATGAATCAGCCCAGTAGACTTTGTCACAGCTACTTTCAAGAATGACATGTCAAACCCCAAAATCTCACTGACAGTAGTGACACTCTCACAAGGAAATTAAACCAAAAAAATAGTCACTCAAATGAATGGTAATTGAGAGAAAATAATAAAGAAGTAATATCACATGTTCTCACCATGATGAAAGAAATATGCAATCAGCTTAGAAACAATACGATCTCAAATCAAACAAAATGCTAGTCAACCCAATTTATTTATTTATTATTTATTTATTTATATGTATCACTACATCTTTTTAGCCCATATAACTAGCTTCTACTTCAGACTATAGTTCCCTAAAATCAAGAAGGACTTTTATTAGGACGTAACGTAGGCTAGGGACATGGCTAACAAAGGAAGGGAAATAAGGAAAACAAAGTGTATGTTTGAGAAAAATGTAGAGATTTTTTTATTTATTATTTTTTTTTTGAAGTTGCAAGGTGGATTTCACCTATTATTGTTATTTTTTTCTTTTTTTTTTAAAACAATTTTTTTTTTGTTTGGCACAATTTCATTGAACAAAATAATTATTTACATTTTTCTCAAATATAAATAAGTGATGAAACTTGTAAGATATCGGGTAATACTCCAAATCGGAGTGGGTCAAGATGATAAGTTTGACAAAGAAAAAAAAAATTTTAAGGCTCAAAATGGTTAACTATGGATAATTCATAATATGGATGGCTAGAAAGGCTCAAACGAGTCAAAGATGGCCTTTCCATAATCTTTTAAGGATCTGAATAATCTTCCATATCTACTAATTAGATGGGCCTCCAGATGTAGCAACACACATTTTTTTTTTAGTTTTTTGAAACAATTTTTTTTAGAGGGTTGACTCAAAAGAAATCTAGAGATCGTATATAAAATAATAAACTACTAAGATGTATGAAGAATGGGCAAAAAGGGTTACTTTTCAAGAAAAATGGTAGGCTCAAAAATTCACTTGGTACTTATTATGACATGTTCATTCTTTCAAGTAACTCATATTTGTCTCCGACATCAACATGTAGAGTAGCAAACATTGCGTAACAACACTTAAGACCAAAGATAATATAAATACTAAAATTTAAAATTCATCATGTCATCCAATGTTAAAACAAATCACACAATTTTTTTTTCAAACAGCATTCTACCCCCAACCTATTCTAAATATGAAAGGAAAATATGCATGCAGAAATGTGAAAATAATGCAAAAAAATTAATTAGAAAAGTTATACTTAAAATGATAAAAACAAATAATATTTTTTTTTAACTAAGAAGATGCGTTTCTAGAGGCACTACACACCATATTCAGCCATTTTCGACTAAAAAATTTGAAAATGTATATTTATAAAGAAGAAATTAGAAAGAAGAAGAAAAATGATTGTCAAAGCTTAATAAACAAAAAGAAAATGTCTGAATCTTTTTTTAAACGAAGAAAATGCATTTGTAGAGTAACTACACTCCATATTCAGCCATTTTCAACACAAAAAGTTAGCAACAGTTAGATTCTACAACAAAAAATCAGTAAAAACTTGACCAAGATTCCACAATTGTCGACTATTCCCTCCCCCCAACCAGAACGAAACATTGTCCTCAATGTTTGAAAGAAAAGAAGTAGAGTTTAGAAGATATCACCTGGTTGGTGCAACACAGAAGAGAATATTTATAAGCGGAGAGTTAAATCTAATTTGTACTTCTTACTGCGGCGATTATTACCATCATTATTTGGACACTCCAATACAAAGGTCCAGGGCTCTGGCTACAGTCTATAAGCTTGTAACAGATCAAGTAGCTCATTAGCAGTGTGAGCACAAATAAAAAGCTTTTTCGTTGTGGAAGGAACGAAATAGTTTTTTATTGCATGGTTAAGAAATGCGATAAAACCATCATAAAAGTTATTGACATTTAAAAAACCGATGAGTTTCTGGTGAATGTGCAGATGGGCCCAAGATGCTAATGTGATAAGTGCCTCTAGAGTTGCAAGATCTCCTGGTAGAAAAATAAAAGCATTAGCATGATTAAGCATTTCAGTTATTCTTTCTTGCATACATGAGACGACTAACTATTCTCTAGTCGATGAGTCAGACAAACTGCCCAAAGGTTTTAGGGCTCTTGGGATGATGCCTAACACTTGGCTTCCTCTGACAAAAGCAGCTTCTGAGACCAATTTTGATAACCCTTGGTTACCTCCTCCATACACCAAGTGTAATTTTCTCTCTGCTATGCTTCGACCAAGATCTATGGTTGCCTCAACGAACTCTTTATGTTTGCCGTAATTAAATCCAGAAAGCACACAAATGTTCTTGAATTGTCTATTGGGAGTAGCTGCCATTGGGATACTTCTCAAAAATAATTTGTGAGTGCTTGACAAAAAATCATATTTAAGAATCTTGGTGACAGTGGGTCACAGCTGTGTATGAAGTAGCATGTCAGTGTCAAATAACGCGTAAAGCACATGGCTCGCGAGTAAAAAAGGAAATATTAAAAAAAAGAAAAAGAAACAATGATAAAATAAATTTATTAAAGACAATAATGCAAATGATAAAACAACAGTGAAATAAAATAACAGTGAAGTAAAATGATATTTACAGGTAGTTGCGACTGTGGCTCACATCTTCCTCTGGTTTTATGTCCAGAAACGGCTTGAACACCCTCTATGGGTCGAGGATAGGCTTCCCATCCAGTTTTCTTATAAACTGGCAAACAAGGTCGTTTATAGTCAGATTCCCGAGACTATATCGTTCATGCTCTTTCTGGAATAATGGCCATAACTGGAGAATCGCTCCTTGCACATATCCACTGGGATGCGTTTCAAGAGACAAAAGGATATCATCCAATGACTCCTTATTCAAGCCATCCCTAATGAATTGAATCTTATCTTCCCTGTTATTAGACACAATTCTTAAAGAACATGGGTTTTTATTGCATCTCATTCTGGCACATTTACGACAAGCAACAGAAATTCTTCGAGCTCTTCGTTTTCTTGCATAATTTCCTTTACCACAACCAGGCATGTATGCAATAAATTTTGGAGGTAACTCACCTGCCAATCATACTTTAGCCTCGATTAACCAATCGATGTTAGCAGATATGTTATTTCTCATGAGCAATCGCATGCGTTCGGACCGAGCTTTATAGATTGTAAGGAGGGCATTCTGAGGAAGTGAAGGGAATCGATTGTGAAGCTTCGCTAGAATCGCGTTTCTGTCTATACATTCACCTCAAAATATCAGTTATTATGAAAAACTGGAGTAACCGACTTGATTGTCACAAAGTACCGTTATTCGCCACTTCACCGGGGTAACAAACTAAAGCACACAAACAAAGAAAAACAAACTAAAACACATAAAGAAAATTACAATCGTCCTCTTATTGAATTTATCTCAAGCTCCAACTGGATGTTGTAGACACTTCTCTCAATGTCTCTGAGTTGGCTTCTTAAATCATCAACATAGGATACTAACTCTGGTGGTTGCAGAGCCCAATACGATGTGTTTTACAAAATCGAATCTAAGTTTTGAGATGAGATTTTACACGTTAAAGTGGTTTAAGAATGTCCAGGAGGATCTGTTTAGCTATGGCACTCATTATTAACAATGATAAGAGAAAACTTAATGGTTAAACAAACACACTTATGCAAAAATAATTTCAATTAGCAAAAGAATAATAAAAAGAAAAAAAAATCAAATCACCGAAAAGAAAGAAAAAAAAACTCAATTCAAATATGGTGGGTCACTCAAATTTATTTCGGTGTCCTCTCCATGTGGTTGGTACTCTAAATATGGCTTTAATCTTTGACCATTAACTTTAAATGTGACATCGTTCTTTGGGTCCTTAATTTCAATTGCCCCATGTGGAAAACCAGTATGAACAATAAAAGGGCCAGACCATCGAGAGCGTAACTTACCTGGGAATAGGTGCAAGCGAGAATTGAATAAAAGCACTTTCTGACCTGGAGTGAAAGATTTTCTCATAATTTACTTGTCATGGAAGACTTTCATTCACTGCTTGTAAATTTTGGCATTTTCGTATGCATCATTGCGAATTTCTTCAAGTTCTACCAGTTGTAATATTCTTTCTGAGCTAGCTTGCTGCATGTCAAAGTTGAATTTCTTGATGGCCCAATATGCATGATGCTCGAGTTCCACAGGTAGGTGGCAAGTTTTTCCATACACTAGCCTGTAGAGTGACATCCCAATCGGGGTCTTGAAAGTCGTTCTATATGCCCATAATGCATCATAAAGTCTTAATGACCAATCTTTTCTGTTTGGCCTCACCGTCTTTTCTAATATGTGCTTTATTTCTCGATTGGAGATCTCAACTTGGCCACTGGTTTACGGATGATATGGGGTCGCCACTTTGTGAGTGATTGAATACTTTGTCAAAAGAGCTTTGATTGCTTTGTCACAAAAGTGGACACCACAATCACTGATTATCGCTCGAGGGAATCCAAAGCATGAAACAATGTTGCTTTTCAAAAATCCTATCACCACCTTGTGATCATTGGTTCTACATGGAATTACTTTTACCCATTTCGATACGTAGTCAACAGCAACCAATATGTATTGATGGCCAAAAGAAGGAGGAAAGAGTCCCATGAAGTCGATACCCCATACATAAAAAATCTCAACCACTAAAATTGGATTTAGTGGCATCATATTCCTTCGCGTAATGCTCCCCATTCGTTGACACCTATCACATGAAGAACAGAAAGTGTAAGCGTTACGAAATATAGTTGGCCAATAGAAACCACATTATAAAACTTTAGTTGTTGTTTTCTTAGCGCTGAAATGGCCTCCACACCCTTGTTCATGGCAGAATGAAAGGATATTTTGAATTTCACTTTCTAGGAGACATCATCTAACAATTTGATCTGCACAATACTTGAACAAATAAGGGTCACCCCAAAAGAAATTCTTTATTTCCGCAAAAAAAAATTAGTTTAGTCTTGCTTGGTCCAATACTCTGGAAGTTGACCTGTAATAAGATAATTAACGATATCAGCATACCACGGTAATACTTCCACACTCATCAATTGTTCATCTGGGAATGACTCATTCAATGTTAATGGCTCTGTAATTGTGTCAAAATAGAGACGAGAGAGATGGTCTGCCACAACATTTTCTATGCCTTTCTTATCTTTAAATTCCAAGTCGAATTCCTGCAAAAGTAACACCCAACGAATTAGTCTAGCTTTTGCATCTTTCTTTGTGAGAAGATATTTAAGAGCAGCATGATCTATAAATACAATTATTTTACAACCAATGAGATAAAATCAAAATTTCTCTAATGCAAACACTACTGCTAGCATTTCTTTTTCAGTAGTTGAATAGTTCAACTGTGCATCATTCAATGTCATACTAGCATAGTAAATAACATAGGGAATTCGATCAACCCTTTGTCTTAATACTGCTCCTATTGCATAATCAGATGCATCACACATGAGCTCAAATGGTAAGCTCCAGTTTGGGGGCTGAATGATGGGTGATGATGTCAACAACTGCTTTAATTTTTCAAATGCCACAAGACATGAATCATCAAAGACAAAAGGTACATCCTTAGCAAGCAGATTGCATAAGGGTCCAGAAATTTTACTAAAATCTTTAATGAAACGTCTATAAAAATCAGCATGCTCAAGGAAAGATCTTACTTCTCTGACTGTTTTAGGTGGAGAAAGATTAGAAATAAGATCCACCTTGGCTTTATCAACCTCAATACCTTTGCTCGAAATGATGTGACCGAGAATAATACATTGTTTTACCATAAAATGGCATTTCTCCCAATTGAAGACTAAGTTCTTCTCGATACATCTCTGCAGAACTAATGTTAGATGATGTAAACATTGATCAAATGAATCACCAATGACAGAAAAGTCATCCGTAAAGACTTCAAGGAATCGTTCAACCATATTAGAAAAAATGCTTAACATGCATCGTTGAAATGTAGTAGGTGCATTACATAATCCAAATGGCATCCTCCTATATGCAAAAGTGTCAAAAGGGCAAGTGAAAGTGGTATTGTCTTGATCTTTTGGTGCTATGAGAATCTGATTATATCCTGAGTAGCCATCTAGAAAGCAATAAAATTCATGGCCTGCTAATCTATCAAGCATTTGATCGATAAATAGTAAAGGAAAATGGTTTTTACGTGTGATAGAGTTCAACTTTCTATAATTAATGCATACACGCCATCCTACAGTTACTCTAGTGGGTATCAATTCATTATCGGCATTCGTAACTACTGTGACTCCTAACGTTTTGGGAACAACTTGCACATGACTGACCCATGAACTATCAGAAATTGGGTAAATGATACATGCATCTAATAGCTTAAGAACTTCAGTTCTAACAACTTCTTTCATGTTAGGATTTAACCGACGTTGCATTTCCCTAATAGGTTTAGCATTTTCATCAAGGTGAATGTAATGCATGCAGTCTACTGGGTTTATACCTTTGATGTCTGCTATGGTCCATCCTAATGCTCATTTGTGCTCTTTTAAAATATCCAACAACTTACTTTTTTGTTCGTCATTTAGGGATGATGATATGATCATCGGCAGAGTACTTTCTTCTCTCAGAAATGCATATTCTAGAGTGTTGGGTAATGGTTTAAGCTCGAGTTTCGGCGGTGATTCTGATGATGGGATGAGTTTCTTCTCTGATGGTGCTAGTTGTTCAACTATTGACTTCTATTTATTATTGTCCATGGATGGTGCTGAGTCAAGTAGAGTGTTGACCTCATCGACTGATCTGTCAATATCAAAATCAAAATCAAAACCAAAGTGAGTTAAACATGTTTGTAAAGGATCATCACTAAGGTTTAAAAGAAAAATATTATCAATTATTTCTTCTATTAAATCCACATCAATAATTCCATCATCTGCATTGTGAGGTTGTTTGGCAATGTTGAAAATGTTCAGCTCCATAGTCATGTTACCGAAGGACAACTGCATATTTCCAGTCCTACATTAAATGTGAGCATCTGCAGTTGCCAAGAAAGGTCGACCTAGAATAATGAGGATGTGCTTCATTGAATCTTGTATTGGTTGAGTGTCAATTATAATGAAATCAACAAGAAAATAAAACTTGTATGCCTGGATAAGCACGTCCTCCACAATACTACGAGGTATTTTCATGGACCGATCTGCAAGTTGTAATACCACTGGAGTTGGGTGTAATTCTCCTAGTCCAAGTTTTACGAAAACTGAGTAAGGTAACATATTTACACTAACTCATAAATCCAACAAAGCATTCTCAATTGTGTGGTTCCCTATACTACATGAGATATTGGGGGAGCCTGGGTCTTTGTATTTCAGAGGAATTTTGTATTGGAGTATAGAACTAACGTTTTCTGTTAAAAAGGCCTTCTTTTGAACGTGAATGTTTCTCTTTTTAGTACAAAGGTCTTTAAGAAACTTGGCATAAGATGGAACTTGTTTTATAGTATCAAGTAAAGGGATGTTAACACTTACCTATTTGAAGATTTCAAGAATCTCACTTGTGGATTTTCCCTTCTTTCCTTTAGCTAACCTCTGAGGAAATAGAGCTTTGGGAACATATTCTCGTAGGTTGGTTTCTTCTTTCTCTTCCGATAGTGAGTCCTCAACATTCATAGGTACAATTTGATTTTCTTTTGTCACCGGCATCTCCACTTTGTTGTCAACTTCTTTTTCTTTTCGCAAGGTAATGACTGCTTTGACCTCTCCATGTTGTTGTGGTGAACTGGTACTTACTTCATGTACTCCTTTAGGATTAGGCACTAGTTGACTTGGAAATTTACCTTTCTCAACAGTCATTGCCAAGGTTTGAACTGAAGAAGCAAGTTGTCCCACTATCTTCTCGAGGCTTGAAACTGATTGGGCTTGTGAGTTAAAGCTTGCTCTCATCTCATTTCGTATTTCATCAATGGTGCGGTTCTGTTGCTCAATCGTGGAGTGAGTAACATTCTTGAAATTCTGTAATGAATCCTCACATGGTTTGGGTTGAGAGTAGTTCTGGTTCTGATTGTATGGTCTAAATGGTGGTTGAGAGGCTTGAGGAATTTGAGGAATTGGTTGCATTGGTGGAGCTGGAGCTGCTGGTCCATTATATTGGAATCCTTGAGACCACGAAAAATTAGGATGGTCTCTCCATCTAAGGTTATATGTGTTGGAGTATGGGTTGTAATTTTATGGTTTTCTCATTACACCTATGACATTGGCTTGATCTAAGTATGAGTCATGGTCATGTGGTTCTGTTGATTTAGCAGTCGTTAACGATACTATTTGTCGAGAGAGGCCTTCAACCATCTCCTTGACTTCTTTGATTCCCGAAGTTGACTTGCCAATGTGAATCTCATTCACTCCTTTAATTCTTTTAGTATTCTTGAGTAATCGACTCCGTTGTTGGGAATTATCCGCTTGTCACTGGAAGAATTCCCAAATCTCTGATGCACTTTTTGATATTATCTCTCCTCTACTTGTTGCCATTAGCCATTCTTGCACATTTGGCAATAATCCCTTCAAAAAGTATTGGCATTGGTGCCATTTCTCGTACGCATGATGTGGACACTTCAAGAGTAGCCCATTGAATCGCTCCCATGTTTCGAAAAATTGCTCGTCTCCTCTCTAGGTAAACTCTGAGATTTCCCTGCGAATAACATTGGTTTTATGCACTGGGAAATATTTATTCAAAAATTTTGTTACTATTTGTTCCCATGATGTAATGCTATTAGCATACAATGTATTAAGCCATGAACGAGCTCAATCCTTTAAAGAAAATGGGAATAGTCTAAGTTTAACATCATCGTCTGAAAAATTCTTGTATTTAAAAATTTGACAAACAGCATGAAAATCATTCAGATGATTATATGGGTCCTCATTTTCTAGGCCATAGAATGTTGGGAGACAATTTAGCACACTAAGTTTTAGTTCAAAACTCTTAGCAACTACATTTGGGTATCTTATGCATGATGTGCTCAAATTAGCTAAGGGACTGAAATAGTCCTTAAATGGCCTCTTTGGCGGTGCTTGTTGTTGTTGCAAATCCATTTCACTTTTATCTTTAATTACAACGTGTTTGTGTGTGCGAAGTGTTTTTTCAAGTTCAAGGTCTATAGGCTCAAGATTAGGTAATAATGACCTTTCGACCATGCATGCAAAGAACACAAAATAAATGGAAACAAAACAAATAAAAATAAAGAAGAATGAGAAATTACAGTACTAAACTTATCACGCTGTTACAACCTTTCTATAAAAAACACATTTAAAAAAATACGTGAAATAAATTAACTAAAAATAAATTAATAAGATAAACAAAAAAATTACAAAGAAAAATAAATTGAAAATTAAATTACAGAATTTTAAAGAAGAGAAGAAGAAAAGAAATTCTTACATCTAAATGTAGATTCACTTTTTTTTTTCTTTTTTTAAAATAAGAAAAAAATTACAAGAAAATAATTGAAAAAAATTATTTACAAAAATTAATTCTATGAATTCAAATAACTTACCTCCCCGACAACGGCACCAAAAACTTGTTGTGCAAATTTTATTGAACTCGCAAGTGCACGAATCTATTGTAGAATAGACTAATGGTGACAAGTGTCGATCCCACGAGGAGGTGGATTTTAATTATATGTAGAATTAATTTTTTATGAGAGTGGTTGGATTTGTGGTGAAAGTGATTTGGATTATCCTAAAATTCAAATTAAAATGGCAAGAATAAATTAAAAAGAAAACTTTTATAATTAAAGCGCTTGGGTATCTGGATCCGTATCAACATGCATCATGGGCTAAATATTCCTTATTAATGCCAATTAAATCATAAGGGGGGACTCCACACCTCATAAACCATACTCTAATCAATATGGTGTTAAGGGCTTATAGTGCCAAATAATAATAACCTTGTACTAGGGAGCTGATAAAACCAGGGCAGTATCTAGACAAGATTATTATTATTTGTCGACGAGAAGTCAAAACATCCACAAAAACTAGAGGGGAAGAGAAAATAAATTTACCAAATAAAGCTCATGACACATGTTGAGACTTCACCTTCAACCCAAGTTTGAAAGAAAATTAGCTACTCATAATTGAACTAGGGGTAAAATGAGAATTTATTAAAATACGTAGAAAATACAAGATGAAGAAGGAATTACAAAAAATGGAGCCCAAAAATGGATTTAGAGATGCCAAATTAGGGGGGAGAGGTCCCCTTTTTATAGATACATTGAGTAAATCATAGCCATCGGATTAAAAACAGTTTGGACGCTTAGGATTGCGCCACGTCATCAGTCAGCAGTACGCGGTTTGACCACGCTGTTTGAACAGTGACATGGTTTGACCACACGGTTTGAACAGTCAACCGGTTTGAACAGTGACGCGGTTTGGTTGAAAATAATCATGTGTATATGCATGTACCGTACGTGTAATTTTTGGTCCACTAATATACTGCTACTTCACCAATCAACAGTGCATAAGAATTTTCTCCAATGGAATTGTGACACCTCATCAGTCAATGCCACATCATTGGTCAATGCCACGTCATCGATCCATTTATGTGAACAGTGTTGTGAACAGTAACGTAGACAATATCGTACATGTGAATAGTACCGTACATGTGAACAGTGATATTTTTCCTTTTATGCTCCTCCTAAGGTTTTCGACTGTCCTGAGTTCAAAAGTGATGTCCGTTTTGCCGTTTGAGCTCTCGTTATTGTGAAATGACCATAATGCCCCTAAAATACATAAAATACTTAATTAAAATAAAACACACGTAATTAAAGCACAAGAAACTTAAAAACATAAAAGTAAGGGTGTTAGTAAAACTTGAAGTGTAAAATGATGATTTTCTCCTTTATAAATATACATTTTCTAACACTCAATACATATGTTATTTCGGGCCTTGTTAATATTGCATACTGTAATCCTCCAATAGCTTTTCTGTATTGAGTTGCATCAGTAAAATCTTCACCCATGTTTTTGCTAAGTTTTTCTATTGTGGCCAGAGGAGTATCAGTTCCCTTACATTCTTTCAAATCAAACTTGGCAAGCAGATCTTTTATATACTTTGACTGGGATAATACCAAAGTATCATCATTTCTAATAACTTCAATACCAAGAAAGAAATTAAGATTCCCCAAATCCTTAAGAGCAAAAGTGCTGCTGAGGTTACTGATAAGCTATTCTATTTCAGTATTATTGTTTCCAGTCACTATTATATCATCAACATAAATCAACAACATAATCATAGCATTCCCACTTCTCTTAAAGAATAAGGATGTGTCTGACCTAGTTCTAGTAAATTGCCAAGACTCAAGAACTGATATGAGTTTATCAAACCATGCTCTTGGTGCTTGCTTCAATCCATAGAGGGCCTTTTTCAGCTTACACACATAGTTTGGATGTTCTGAATTCTCAAAACCTTCTGGCTGAGGCATGTAAACAGTTTCACTGAGCTCTCCATTTATGAGTGCATTGTTGATATCTACTTGTCTCAGCTTCTAGTTGTTTATGACAGCAAGACTTAGTATAATCATTATGGTTGCTGGTTTGACAACTGGACTGAAAGTTTCTTGATAATCAACCCCTTCTGTTTGTAAAAGCCCCTTAGCTATCAAACGAGCTTTGTATTTATTGATTGATCCATCTGAGTTTTGTTTCACCCGATAGATCCATTTGTTTCCAACCAGCTTCATATTTTGTTCTGGAGGAACTAAACACCAAGTTTGATTTCTCATTAAGGCATTGAACTCTTCATGCATTGCTTGTTTCCACTTGTGGTTATTCAAAGCTTCAGCTACACTTGAAGGTGTGTTAAGGGACAGAGACTTTTCAGTGTTGTAAATTTTTTGTTTGAATATGCCATTTTTAGCTCTAGTTGTCATAGGATGTGAAGGTCTAGGTTGATATGTAGGCTGAGATGTTTCTAAAATTTGGTTGTTTGGTTCAGAATGAAAAGAAGTTTGAGGAGATTCATGTGTGTTGATTTCATTATCATGCATTGAATTTATTTTATCAAGGTTGTTGTCAGGATTATGTTCATTAGAAGGATCATCTAAGCTAGCAGTGTCTTCCAATGAATTTGTACTTGCTGTTGTTGCCTTATGATTTTGGGTTTCTAAGGGAAATGATATTGAGATAAACTTGCTAAATGTGTTTACAGGTTCTGGTGTGTGAGTAGACTTTGAAACCATGAAATTTGAATCATTTTGGAAAGGAAAAGAATTCTCATTAAAGTTAACATGAGCAGCAATATAAATTCTACCATTTGGATTCAAACACAGATAACCCTTGTGCAATTTACTGAAACCTAAATGAACACATTTAGAGGTATGAAAATCAAGCTTATGACTGTTGTATGGTCTTAAGAAAGGGTAACACTCACAAGCAAAGATCTTGATTTGAGAGTAACTTGGTTTCTTGGAATAAAGGGCCTCAAAAGGTGTTTTGTGATTCAATGTAAGTGTACTGATTCGGTTGATAAGATAAGTAGCATTATAGAATTCTTCCCACCAAAACTTAAGAGGTATATCAGATTGAGCAAGAAGTGTGAGTCCAGTTTCAAAAACTTTGTATTCTCCCCCCCCCCCATGTCACACTGAATTGTTTAGCTTTCCCATTTCAGTGATGTGTATAGGGGCAGGAATATCTTAGAGCTATCCCTTCATTTCTGAGGTAAGGTTCAAAAACGTTTTTTTCCCCCCCCCCCCCCTCCCCATGTCACACTGAATTGTTTTTATTTTCAGCTCTAAGCTTTTCTCAATTTGGTTTTTAAATGCAATGAAAGCTGACAGTGCTTGAGACTTATTAGCTAACCCATAAATCCAGGTGTAGTTTGTTTTGTCATCAATAAAAGCAATGTAATATTTGAACCCCTGATTTGAGATGGTTGTGCTGGACCCCAAAGATCACTATGAATGATCTCAAGGACAGTAGATGATTTTGATTCACTACTTTTAAAAGATAATCTGTGCATCTTTCCATATTGACAAGCTTTGCAAACGGACAACTCAGACATTTTATTTCCAAATGAGATATTACAAGCTGACAGGGTTTTTCTAAGATCAGAAACATTTGGATGACCTAATCTCATGTGCCAAAGATCAAGAGTTTTATTGATTCTTTGATCTTTACAACTTGTACAATGTTCTTTAGAAACAACTGACATCATAGACTCTGGTTTATTTATTTTACAAACAGAAAGTAGACTAGAATATGAAACTGAAGACAACAAAATAGACTTGACTTGAGAGTGATTTAGAGGCAAGTTCAGCAACTTGTACAGTCCATCTTTAGCCACACCTTTCATGAGAACAATTCCCTTTCTCTTGTCCTTAACAACACAATATGTTTTGTCAAATTTAGTGTATATATTGTTATCATTCAATAGTTTTGATATGCTGATTAGATTTTTGGTTATTTATGGTACATAGAGAACGTGGTTTAGTTTAATGTATTTCTGGATATCAGGTTCAAGTGTGCCAAGCAATGTATAACCAACAGAAACAATTTCAAGCTTAGAGCCATTACCTACTGCAAGCTGATAATTCCCTTTGTATTTAGAACTTATGCTTAAGTTGTTGAGATCATTAGTGACATGATCTGTTGCTTCGCTGTCAAGATATCAGCCTCCACTTTTAGTTTCTGCACCTTTAGCCACATAAGCACTCATTTTGTTTCCTACAAAATTAGGCACATAGTTTTTCTTAAACCTATACCAGCAGTTTACAGCAGTATGATTCTTCCTGAAGCAAATCTGACATGGTTCTTTAGGTGCTTCTTCATCAGCTGGAGCATTCCCTTTCATTCTCTCCTGAGTTGGATTAAAGTTTCCACCACCAGAATTAGTTCCATATTGCCTTCCACTCTGATTGGTAACATTTCCAGTGTTGTTGAAATTTGATTGCCAATTCCTCCTCTAGTTTCCTTTGTAATAAGCAATGTTTACTTGATAGTCTACACCACTGACAGAGTTCTGATGTTCAATCCTATTTTCTTGGCTCAACAGCATGCCATAAACCTCTTATGGAGTTATGCTTTCTGACTTAGCATTGATTGTAGCAACAATCGAGTCATACTCAGGTCCAAGACTAGCAAGTAAACACAATACAAAGTCATCATTACTCATATGATTACCAGCAGCTCTAAGTGAATCTAAATTCACCTTCATCTTAGTATAATACTCATGAACATTCAAAAATCTTTTTCTAGTTGTCTAGATCTGAGTTCTTAAGTAAAGAACTCTTGAACGAGATCTAGCACCAAACTGTCCAGAGAGGGTTTACCATACCTCTAGAGATGAGCTCGCTCCAACACAGCACTTAACACTTCTTCACTCAGAGTTGAAAGCAACCAGCTCATGAGTTGTTGATCAACTTTTCTCCAGATCTAGAACTACGGATTTGCCACGGTGATTACAGTTTGATCGTTATCAACATTTATAATCATTCGGCTTGGAGGATTCTTAGTATTGTAAATTAGATCTTCCAGTTCATTTGCATTGATTGTGGCAATAACTTGAGATCGCCATAGCAGGTAATTATTGTTTGTCAGCTTGATCGAAGTGTTGAAGATCAGAGAGTTAACTGATGAGTTGTTGATTGAGTTTGTGATTGGATTTGCAGTTGAGCTTGAAGCTCGAGTGCTTGTGGTTTGAAATTCATTACTAGCCATTATAACAACTAGCTCTGATACCAAGTTGGAATTTGAAGATCAAAAGTAAGAAGATGAAGAACTGGCTTTCATTTTAGTATCACAAAAACTAATTACAGAAATGAGCTAAGCTGAGTATTTATAATAGAATCTAATATTTGCTAAGCACGCTAATTACAGCTAAGCAATGTAACTACTAATAACAAACTCTGATGTAACTGATTTCAATACAATTGATAAGTGCTGATTTGTTAACTAATTTCTACATCATCTAGCTGCATGGGAATCTCTTCATAACAGTTTTGCCATCTGGAACTTTCCAGCTTCTCACGAGCACCTTTCACTTTCACTCCTAGACTAGCTACTGGATTTACAGTTGGCTTGATTCCAGCTGGCACTCTAACGTGTGTTGCATCAGGTTCAGCTTCATCAGCTAATTCAATATTTTGTCCTTTAAGAGCGTTGTATTCGCTGATGCTATTACAGAGGTGTAAATCCCAGATTCCTGTAGTCCTTGAGTAATGATCTATGAAGGGAACTAATATCAAACAGTTTTACGACACTGAGTACATACATGCAACACAAAATCCATCAACTACACAACTCAAAAGCACTCACCATAGGAGCATAAATGCGAGTCAAGATGCCCTTCATCATAAGTTTCTTTTTCAGTTTTTTGTCAAGAACCAACAGTGCAAAGGAAAAAAACTCAAAACTCAGTCAAATTCCAGCATAAACCATCTTTTAACATCTTCCTTTGTAGGCCTGCAGCCACAACGATCATGTCATGAAGTTAAATTAGAAAATTTGGTGTATGTGTAATGCAGGATAGCAGCGTCATCCATTTCAATTTCACTATCAAAGATTACACGACAGTATTAAGCCTGTGTCAAAAAAATGAGAAAAAGGAAGTATTCTGATCCTTACCAAAACTTTCAACTGAAAATAGATACAAGCTGAACTACAGTGACCAGTACTTCAATAAAGAGATTTTCATAATGACCATGTTCTAAAAGTGTTAAGACAGACACAAAGTACATGAAGGGATAGGAATTGTATTGGTTCCCAATTCTAATGGGAACTGCAATAAACCCATCATGGCAGGGTAACGCTTTTCTTATCATTTTGGGGATCAAGGAAATTTGAGGATTACAACTAAAAACACAAATAGGGGATGACACGAGGTCATGCTATGGGTGCAACACTTGGCTAGTCTGACCTGGCTATACTGCCAAAATTACCCTGGTGAATAATCCATATTCTTATTGTTACCACTGCTCTAAACTCTGTTATCTCTTTCTTCTTCTCCCCCAGGATATTTGATCCACAATCAATTTCTATATTTTGATTACAACTTCATTTAAAGTATTGTCTTCAATATATTAGTAAAACATAATCCATATAAGCAGCCTACCAGAAGCTTGTAACAAATAAGGTGTAAGTAACACAAACATACACCATCCCAGTATATATAAAATGTCTATTCATTCAGGTGAATTGATCATTCAGAGCTTCACTTTATCCCCTTTCCTATCTTTATTTCTTCCCAAACAAATTAGTTCGGGCTGATAGTGCTACATATGAGCCCAAACATGGCCTGAACCCAAGGCAACCCATTTGGTTTTGGAACGATGGTTGGAATGAAGTATGTGAAAGACCTGGGACAAGACATGTTGGCACTACATAGGAGCCTAAACTATCCATATATACATGCATTTCGTGGTAATGTACTTCACATTATCTATCCATATAGCATCTCAATAAATATATACATACATGGATGCAGATGAAATACATTAAAATAGTTAGTGTAGTATAGAATCACCATACATTGGGTTATTCATGTAGTTTTGCCATCTATGTGCACCATTAGAACGAAGATGATCTTGAACACGAGCATATGCTTTACCATTTCCATATGTCAGAAAGTAGTTCGGATTATTGCGGGCTGCTTCCCTATAGTTTCCAAAGTAAACATCTTTAGGAAGATGGTCATAGTTATTCTTAAACATCGACACCTGTGACAATGTCATAGATCAACAATTACAAATGTTTTGTCCTCATGTTAAGATGCAAACATCCAAGATTGTCAAGAAAACTTGCAGATGATAATCATATATATTAGCAAAAACTTGTGAAGCCTTTAATAAACGAGCCTAGAATGACTCTAACTTTGATATTGTATTGATTTATCTGTTTACCCAGCCAGAAGCATAGGAAGCAACCAAAAGAGAGATCCTACCTCGCTGAACGGTTCCTGAATATCGTCTCACTCAATACAACTCTCCTGAAACAAATTATATCGCACCATTATCTTTCATGTCAACGCAACAAAATAAAGGGACCATCAAAACAAAGAGTGTCAAGTTCTTTTTGCACCAAAATATATACTAATGGGATTTTTCATCTGCATAATAAGTATTGTTCCACTCACATAATTGGGGAAGACTACCATATCGACATTGCTAGGTACATCTGACAGCAGCTGTCTCATGGAGTACTCACGAGCTCCTGCAGGATGTATTAGCTCATCTGTATCAAGATGAATAATCTAATCCATGCCTACATCCTAAAAGCTTATAAGAAGAAAGAGTTATCATCAAAACATATGAATATGACATATACGCAGGGTCACATGCTGCAGATGTAAATGTAGAACCCATACCCTTGCCTTGACAATAGTCATTTTCCATATTCAGGGATTGCTTCATAAATAACTCGTAATTACATGGTTTATAGAAGAAGCTCGACAACCAGGTCTCATTTCAGATGCGGCTATCCCAAAAACATTTTCAAAACTATTTATTTCTCAACATGTTTTCACATAACCTAAACCAAACAGAATGGGTTCTGTGGTTTTTATAAAATAAAATACTAATCCGAAAATTATGAAATTAAAACTGGGAATCCTAGACACATATATTAACCTGCATATAAACTTTCAGAATTTTCCGAGTTCATTTGGTGGTACAAATAATCTTGTGAATCCGATCGCAATGCTGGAATCGCAGTTTTCCAGTGCAGTGGTTTCTATTTCGAAAATACATATAAAATTGAAAACGAAGTCGAATTTAATGAAATAAAATTTACTCAAAAAGCCCTACATGTCTAGTTTCCAGAAATATAAATTTCATAAGAAATATCATTCAGAAAATATAAGTTTAAATTCGAGATACTCATGCTGTCCAGAATTATCCTGTGTGATTAATACGTCAAGGATTGATTAACTAAACTCCTAATAAATCAAAACTCTAAACAAAGTCTAAATACATTCTAAATCATGCATTATGATCTATAACCATCTAGAATCATGCCAATATAAACCCTAGATAAAGTGATTAGAAATCTGTTGAGAATGGGGAGAATAACTTACCCGTCGCTTTGATTCTCTCCTAAACAAAGGTTTGAATCCTAAGATTTTGGTAGAAGCGTAAAGAGCAGCAGAGAAGAAGAATAAATGTCGTGGACTGAGGGTTATGGAAGGGAAAAAGTATGAATTTATAGGGAGTCTTAAGAAACCCTATTTAATTAGGAAAAATAACTATTTTCCAAAACTATCTCATAAATAACCTCTATTTATAAATTAGTATCCCTTTCTTAATAAGGGTTATAGGCCACCCATAATTCTCAATGAAATCCCAATTTCCATAATTTAATATTATGAAAATTTGTGGCGTTACAATTTCTCCCTTCCTAACAAAAATTTTGTCCTCGAAATTAAAAGGGTACCTTATGCATGGAAGAGTTTAGTATACTTCTCCAACACTTCTGCTTCTCGCTCCCATGTGGCTTCCTCATTAGAATGATTCATCCATCGTACCTTCACTAGGGGAATAACTCTACTCCTTAATACTTGTTCTTTTCGATCAACAATCTCAATAGGTTGTTCCTCATATGACATGTCTTTAGTTATTTGAATCGGTTGATAGTCTAGCACATGTGAAGGGTCTGCAATGTACTTTTTGAACACAGACATGAAATACATTGTGAAGCCTAGATAGACTTAGTGGTAAAGCTATGCAATAGGCCACCGGACCAATTCTATCTAAAATCTCAAATGGTCCAATAAATCTAGGGCTAAGCTTCCCTTTCTTCCCGAACCGAAACACCCCTTTCCATGGCGATACTTTCAAGAAAACAAAATCTCCTTTTTCAAATTCCAATTCACGTCTACAACGATCTGTGTAACTCTTCTGTCTGCTCTGAGCTGTTTGAAGATGTTCTCTAATCAACTTGATTTTATCAACTGTAATCTGTACTAATTCTGGACCCAAAAGTTTTCTTTCACCAACCTCATCCCAGCAGATTGGGGACCTACACTTTCTTCCATATAATGCCTCAAATGGTGCCATGCCAATACTCGAATGGAAGCTATTGTTATAATTAAATTCGATCAACATTAAGCGCTCTTCCCAACCACCACCCAAGTCTAATATACAAGCTCGAAGCATATCCTCAAGGGTTTGAATAGTCCTTTCGGATTGTCCATCTGTATGTGGATGGAAAGCAGTGCTAAATCTCAATTTCGTCCCCAACTCTTTATGTAAGCTAGCCCAAAATCTTGAAGTAAATAATGGATCTCTATCAGACACTATTGACACTGAAACTCCATGAAGCCTTACTATCTCTTTAATGAATAACTTAGTTAGTTGCCCTATATTGTCTGTACTCTTCCTTGCCAAGAAATGAGTTGATTTCGTCAATCGATCAACAATTACCCAAATGCAATCATATCCCCTCCTAGAACGAGGTAATCTAGAGATGAAATCCATTGTTATGTGTTCCCATTTCCACTGAGGAATAGGAAGCGTTTGTAAAGTTCCTGCTGGTCTTTAATGTTCGATCTTCACTTATTGGCAGACTAAGCATCGAGACACAAAAGCAGCAATATCTCTCTTCATATTCCTCCACCAAAAACTCTGCTTTAGATCCCGATACATCTTAGTGCTACCAGGATGCATACTATAAGATGATTCATGCGCTTCTTTTAAGATCTCTACCTTCAACTCTTCATCAGTTGGCACGCATAACCTTTGCCCCAACCATAATGCATCCCCTTTGTCAAGTCTAAATACAGGCTTATGTCATTTGTTCACATCTTCACGGATTTTATTGAGTTCCATGTCGTTCTTTTAAGCTGCCTTAACTTTATCAATTCGAGTGGGTTGGACTATTAAATGTGCTAACAAGTCTGCTTGCCCATGAGTACTTATCTCAATCCCACATCTCCTTAAGTCTTTTACCAAATGAGATTGCATTGTGATAAGATAAGCCATGCACCCAGATGATTTCCTTTTCAAGGCATCTGCTACCACATTTGCCTTACCTGGATGGTAATTAATAAAACAGTCAAAATCCTTCACCAACTCCAACCATCTTCTCTGCCTCAAATTCAATTTCTTTTGAGTAAATAAGTACTTCAAACTCTTATGGTCAGTGAATATCTCACAAGTCTCCCCGTACAAATATTGTCGTCTCCAGATTTTTAGAGCAAACACTATAGCATCCAACTCCAAATCGTGAGTTGGATAGTTTTGTTCATGACTCTTTAACTGTCTAGAAGCATATGCTATAACCTTACCATGCTGCATTAAAATGCAACCCAAACCTTTTCTAAAAGCATCACTGAAAATCACAAAACCTCCACCTTCAGAAAGGAGAGTTAAAATGGGGGCAGTCACTAAATGACTCTTGAGTTCTTGGAAGCTCTTTTCACATGCCTCATCCCAATTGAACTTCACATTCTTCTTAGTCAAATTAGTCAATGGTGCTGCTATGCTAGAAAATCTTTTCACAAAGCACCTATAATAACCTGCCAATCCTAAGAAACTTCTTACTTCAGTCACACTAGAAGGCATTTCCCAATTCACAATTACTTCCACTTTGGCTGGATCTGCTGAAATACCATCCTTCATCACTATATGCCCCAAAAACATCACACAATCAAGCCAAAACTCACATTTCTTAAATTTTCCATACAATTTCTTCTCTCGCAATGTTTCTAATACAATCCTCAGGTGTGTCTCATGCTCCTCCTTACTCTTAGAGTAAACCAATATGTCATCAATAAAGACGATGACAAACTGGTCAAGATAAGGTTGGAAGATCATATTCATCAAATCCATGAACGTTGTAGGAGCGTTAGTTAATCCAAAAGGCATAACTAAGAACTCATAGTGTCCATAACGAGTTCGAAAAGCTGTCTTCAATAATCCTCACTTCTTATTTTCAAATGAAGGTAGCCAGATCATAAATCAATTTTAGAAAATACCTTTGCACCTCATAATTGATCAAAGAGATCATCAATTCGAGGAAGAGGGTATTTATTCTTGACAGTAACCATATTCAACTGCCGGTAATCAACACACAACCTCATTAAACCATCTTTCTTCTTTACGAACAAAACGGGAGCACCCCAAGGCGACACACTAGGACGGATGAAACCCTTATCTAGTAACTCTTGCAACCAGACCTTCAGTTCTTTTAACTCAATGGGTGACATCCGATATGGCGCCTTGGATATAGGTGTAGTACCGGAAACTAATTCTATAGTAAACTCAACCTCTCGATTTGGGGGTAGTCCAGGAAGATCTTCAAGAAATACATCAATAAACTCCCTTACAATAAGTATGTCTTCAAGGCATGCCCCATCGGGATGGTCAGCAACTACATACGCTAAAAATCCTTCACATCCCTTCTTTTGCATTTTCATTGCCTTAACCATAGAAATCAAACCTTTATGATTCATATGATTCCCTTGAAAATGAAATTCTTCATCGCCAAGTAGGCGAAAAATAATTTCCTTAGCAAAACAATCTATTGAAACATGATAAGGTCCTAACCAATTCATCCCCAAAATCAAATCAAGATCATGCATCTCTAAAGGTAGGAGATCCACAAGAAATTCTCTATCACACATGACTTATAGACATGATCCATTAACTGGCAATCCCTCATAGGGGTACTAATTGTCACATGAACATCTAGTGGTGTGATAGGCACATCAGTATAACGAGCAAACACACAAGATATAAATGAATGTGTAGCACCAGGATCAAAAAGAACTTTGGCTTCTCTAGAGAATAAGGACAATGTACCTGATACTACATCATTGGACACCTCAGCATCTTTCTCCGTCAACGCAAAGACACGCCCTTGCACCTTCAGTTTCTTCCTCTGCCCTTCATTAGTCGGAGTATTTGCAGTCTCGCTACGTCTCTTTGGGCAATCCATAATCTTATGCCCAGTTTCTCCACAAGCGAAACAAGCTCCAATTTTCCAATGGCATTCACCAGGGTGCCTCCTTTCATAATGTAGACAAATGAGGTAGTTCCTCCGAGCAGTGTCATCAGGAACACCCTTGTTATCCCATTTGTTACCTCCACCATTATACTTCTGGGAGTGAGTACCCTGTCTATAAGAACTTTCATTTCGCGATCCACCTTGTCGATTCTTTTTATTTCTCTGATCCCTTGTAACTTGAGCTTCAAGAATATCCTTCTCCGCAATAATTGCTCAATCAATCAAATTGGCATAATTGTTAATCTTAAGGATCGGCAATTGCCCTTTAATGTTAGGACGTAACCCTTCCAGGAACTTCCTACACTTACTACCCTCATTAGAAACCAAGGTAGGAGCAAAATGAAAGAGGGTAGTAAATTGTTCCTCATACTCCGTAACAGACTTTGTTCCTTAAGTCAACTTCAGGAAATCAGCCTCCATCTGATGTCGAACTCGTTCAGGAAAATTTTTTTCATAAAAAGCCTCCAGAAATAACTCTCAAGTAATGGGTGCATCTTGCAACCCAACCCTTAAAAGACGAGTTTTGGCATCCCACTAGTGGCCTACCTCACCCTGAAGGACAAATGAGGCCAATATTACCCTCTAATCATCATTACAACCCATAGCCACAAATATCTTCTCCATCTGTTTTAGCCATACCTCTGCAACCATGGGATCGGCAATCCCCTGAAAGGTAGGTGGTCCCAATTTCTTAAATCGTTCTAAGTTCACCATAGCTCCTTGATCTCTTGCGCCACCTTGCCTTTCAACTGGCACATTCTCTTGTGCCCTAACTCTACCTCTAGCCATATCTTGAATTAACTTACTTTGTTGTTCCATCAATCTAACCATTGCGCGCATCATAGGATTTCCTTCATTAGCCATCTCGTGCAAGGTTGGGTCAGCGTCATCAGCGATACCTAAAACATCTCTCGAGCTAGAGGCATGCCTAGCACCTCCCCTACGTTACATCTTTTGACTATAACACGGAGAATAAAAAATAATTAAATAATTAAAAGGGTAAATAATCCGTAGCTAAAGGTCGTGCAAGCGCGCAAAGTACTGAATAAGTAGTATAATTAAGAAAAATTAGTGATTGACAACAAGAGCAATAAATATTTCATTCTACGTTAATACCAAAAATCATATATCAAGAGTTATTACAAAGTCGCAAGCAACGTAGAAAATCAAAAAGACGAAAATAGAATTACTAGTCATAAATGATTACTCCTTGCCTTAAATATTTATTCTCTCTATTAACATCAATAAAGTCTACAGAGTCTCATGTCCTACAGCTACAAAGTTCATAGGTGTACTCAACCGGATAAGGAAAGGATCTAATTCTACTTTTCTCTCCTCAGTCAGGACTCTAGATGTCCTCTTTTCCTTAGGAGTTTTATGAGGTAGTTTATCTAGGTATGGATAAACCCATCCTTTGCTATAGCAAGACTTAAATCGAGGTATTGTCCAAATTAGGCGACTTATTACAAGCTTATTCTTGTTAGCTCCCTTGCCATAAACACGTAGTTCTCGTATAGCCTCGTTGAGCTTTTTCTTTGAAGCTCCAGGTCCTGGAGGAGTATCTTTGTAGACAACTTTAGTTTGTCCTAGTCTATCTTCCATTCGCTACTTATGAAGTCTCCTAAGATCTTTGACAAGAACTCCACCTAAGATAAACTGTTCGGTCCTGTCAATTTCTGTCCATCTCTTATTCTTAGCACTTTTCATGCCCATATTGTTTGTCTTCATGTCTACAAAACAAATGTAATCAATTCCATTAGACAATCTAATTAATCCTTAAAAGAAAGTCTATAGAATCCTAACCTAGCACTCTGATACCACAATTGTAACACCCCAAAACTAACACGTGCGGAGCACGTGAAGAAGGAGGTTACTTACAAATCGTAATCCTTACTCATAAATTCCAAACTGAAATACCTCAAATTCTTATTCAAACAAATCCACAAATTCCAACGTCTAACACTAAATAATCTCTCCCAAAATATAACAATAACAAAAGTCTCAAACTCTAAATTACAAGTTCATAACGGAAATAAACTGAATAGAAACATGAGTCTATTCCTCTTCTTATTCAAATGGCAAACGGAAACGAAAAATTACTAACTCCAAAGCTAAGCGCACCTCTCAAAAGAAACTTAATCTGCAAAAAGTAAGGACGAGGGGTGAGTTGTCAACTCAGTAAGTAAAACCATTCCTAACACACTAGACCTATCGATACTAAAAAATATTGCAAGCCTTCTTTTGTTTAAAACATATATCATAATCCATAAATTTCATAAAACGATAAATCACAATAATATAACATAAATTCTTAATAATTCAGAATATCCAAAAGCATATTTACTTACGAAGCAAATCATATAATATGTATACAGAAAACAAAACGTTAGCTCATATCACATAGTGTCACCTATAGTCCCGGTAACCCGGCCAGAAACAAAATCAGAATATCGTGTGCACACTCAGAACAGAAACCCAGTATTGGTCCAGATAGATATATCGTATATTACGATCAGAATCAGAATCAGAATAACTCTGCACAATGAGCCAAAATATTAGGAATCTCATACAATCATCAATAATTGAAATCAAACATGGGTACAAAACATTTGTATCATATTCATAAAAGTCCATATCAATAATTTAGGCTTGCATAATATTTTAAAGATAAAATCATAAAAGGTTGTAATGTCATAAAATAATTTACATATTAAAAAGCATTTATAAAATACTTTGTTAAAAAGAATTTAGGTTTGAAAACATTTACATAAAACTAATTTTGTTATCAAAATCAATTAATCCTTTAAGTAATATAAAAACAGTTATACTTATAATAATATCAAAATAATCATATATATATCCAGTACATTAGGAATGAAGTTACTTACCTCGACTAAAGAATTTGACTTAACACGCCTCTAAGCCTCTAAGAGCCTCAATCACCTCCAAAACCTTAAAGAAGTACAAGATATGACAATTAATAACTTATTCTAAGAATCTGATTTTCTAATTCATACCCGTACAGGTCTGATTCTCAGAATTTTGACTCTTAATCTAGAACTCATAATGACATAATGTTCTATGGAACTATTCTGGACATCCATGAGTACCCCATGTAAACTTTGCAAGAGGATCCGGTATCAAAAACATTTTCAAAACTATTTATTTCTCAACAAATTCGAAACTGTTTTCACATAACCTAAACCAAACAGAACGGGTTCTGTGGTTTTTATAAACTGAAATACTAATCAGAAAATTATGAAATTAAAACTGGGAATCCTAGACAAATATATTAACCTAAATATAAACTTTCAGAATTTTCCGAGTTCAGTTGGTGGTACAAATAATCTTGTGAATCCGATCGCAATGCTGGAATCGCAGTTTTCCAGTGCAGTGGTTTCTATTTCGAAAATACATATAAAATTGAAAACGAAGTCGAATTTAATGAAATAAAATTTACTCCAGAAGCCCTACATGTCTAGTTTCCAGAAATATAAATTTCATAAGAAATATCGTTCAGAAAGTTTCGAGATACTCATGCTGTCCAGAATTATCCTGTGTGATTAATACGTCAAGGATTGATTAACTAAACTAATAATAAATCAAAACTCTAAACAAAGCCTAAATACATTCTAAATCATGCATTATGATCTATAACCATCTAGAATCGTGCCAATATAAACCATAGATAGAGTGTTTAGAAATCTGTTGAGAATAGGGAGAATAACTTACCTGTCGTTTTGATTCTCTCCTAAACAAAGGTTTGCATCCTAAGATTTGGGTAGGAGCCTAAAGAGCAGCAGAGACAAAGAATAAACGTCGTGGACTTAGGGTTATGGAAGGGAAAAAGTATGAATTTATAGGGAGTCTTAAGAAACCCTATTTAATTAGGAAAAATAGCCCTTTTCTAAAATTATCTCATAAATAACCTCTATTTATAAATTAGTATCCCTTTCTTAATAAATAGGCCACCCATAATTCTCAATGAAAGCCCAATTTCCATAATTTAATATTATGGAAATTTGTGGCGTTACAACATCAAACTGTGTTTTTCATTTACTCATTTCAAGTCTTATTTCATGGCTAAGCAGTATTGAAAACAATTCTTCAACTGTGATCTTTTCCTTCTCAAGTCTAGTTAAGACATTTGTAACAAGTGATTCACAGGAGTCATCCAGACCAGCAAGAATATGCATAATGAACTCATTTGATGAGAGTGTATTAACTCCAATAGCTAAGGTATCAGAAATTTTCTTCGTCTTGTTGAAGTAATCACTGATGGAGAGTGATCCATTTTTATTAGTCTGGATCTACATCATTAGAGGCATAAACCAAGCCTTTGATTGAGACATGAAAATTTCTACAAGTCGTTCCCGAAGATCCTGAGAAGTCTCACAACTTATCACTATTATCAGCACATTGTCCATCATTGAAGAGAACAAGTAGCTCTAAAGTAGCTTATCAGTTTTCTTCCACTGAATATATTCTGGATTTTTAGTTTGCCTTACAGCTATAGCACTTGATTTACTGGATTCTGCCATAGATTCTGATAAAAGCTTTGTAGGACAGGGATTATCTCCATTAATGAAACCTTCTAGACCATTCCCGATGATGGAAGCAAGAACTTGTGTTTTCCACACAAGATAATTTGTTTGATCAAGCTTAACAGGTTGTACAAAGCTAAAGGATAAAAATGATGAGGCTGCTGAGTTATTTGCCATGTGATAATGGCTCTAATACCATGTGAAAATTTATAAAATGATTGTTACGGGAAAACTATGTGATTTAAGTTGAATAAACTAAATACAAATATTCTCAACACAATGTGTATCAAAGATCTGTGTGGAATAAATTATGGTTTCAATTTGGCAAAGTTTTCCTTTCTCTCTCAATTTTTTCGTCTCATTCTTCATCGGTTTCTTGGCCTTTTATAGGAAATCATCTCACGTTTTCTGAGTATTCTTCATGTCCCCCATTTTAGGGTGATGATGGACCTTCACAGGTCTCCAACCATCGAATCGTGGGTAAATGTGGGATGTCATGTTCTCCCTAGCGGCTTGGGGCATTGCGAAACTGTCGTGAGTTCGTGAGATCGTGTCCTTTTTCTTCGGGTGATAAATATCTAGTCGGTATACACCTCTGGTCGGTACTCATTTATAGTTGGCATAGACCCCATACAAGATGTATTATCAAGACTTTGCTCGTGCCGTTTAGCTGGGGAGTTTCGCCCTAGGGTGAGGGTGAGAAGATAGCTGAGCTGGTGCTTTTCATTACTCAACAAATATATATGTTTGACTTGTGTGAAAAGCCTATTTTGATATGTATGAATATGGATCTATATGTCTTTGCCCATATGTTTATGTGATGTGTTGTTATGTGTTGAGCTTGATTATGTACATGGGCATATGTATGTGTGATGGTTCATTGGCATAAGCACGAAAATGCATTGAGTGTTCTATGAATGAGAAAGTGGACTTTAACAAATGAGATTTATGTTTTATGAGATTTTGCATTGGGGGCCACCTCTTAAAGTTGTGTGGAGGCCACCTCTTGAGGGCCAAAGCGCCGCAAAGTGTCACACACAGTACAAAGTGCCACATTGCAGGATATGTATTTTATTGAAAGAAAATATGAAAGTTTGAAAGCGACAGAAAGAGATTTTAATGAATTTGTTTTACAATACAGTATTTCTAAAAGATCATGGCATATAATCCATCTGCATTATGTATAAGTATGTATGTATTTTCGTATAAGAAAAAACTAGTTTGCTTACTGAATTTTGTACTCATTATAGTTTATTGTGATTCAATTTCCAAAAGTCATGATTGATTCGTGATGAGCAAGAAGATGAATTTGAATTGAGAATGGTAGATGGTTTAACTGAATTTTTAAGTTATTCCGCTGGCTTTTGTATTTAAGGCTCGAATTTTGTCGTTTGTAAAGAATTATTTAAATTTATATGTGAGTTGTGGACATATTTGCCCTTGGAATTCGGGCTGGGGTGTTACATGTATTGTGTTGGCACATCATTAAATTTTCTATTATAAATTTAGTAACAATCAATTTTTTTATTTATTAAAACTGGTTTTTATTAATGTAATGTAGTATGAAAAAGGCTGCATCATCAATTCCAACTTTGTTTATAATTGTTTGGGAAGAGTCTGTGCCCTAGTGCTTTTGTAGTATTGTTTATTACTCATTCGTTATTTGTTACGTATGTGTGAATGTTACTGCAATTTGTTGAAAAATTCATGGGCTGTGAAGCTAATTTAAAATGATTAGTGCTCCTCGCTCGAGTACCCAAAACTTTTCCTTGTTTGGTTTTTTTTTAATATTTTTTTGGTTTTTTTGGGTATTTTACATCTTTTTCACTTAATTATCTGTATTTTTAATAAATTTGGTTCTTATTAATTGTCAACGCATATTTAATAAATAATAACACACTTTAGAATATATGAAAAATGAAAAGCGTCTTTCAAAAAAAAAAAATGAAAAGCGAACGGCCTATTTTTGAGAGTTCTGAGTCTATTAACGCGTGGACTGGACTCATTTAACTAATAATAAGAAACAAATATCTAATTATTTTTCCCTAGCTAACAGCATGCATACTTTAAATATATTTTTGACCAATAATACGATAACATATGATATGCACTCATTTGACAAATAACAAATAAACCAATTATTTTTCCCTAACAACACATGTACTCTAGATGTATTTTTTTTCCAAATAACACGTCGACATACGATATGGATTCATTTAAAAAAATATATTTCAATTAGGATTGAGTGGATGCCAATTATTTCAGTTGATAAAATTATTTGTGTAGAAATAAAAAGTCTAATATTCGAAACTCACTCATGTTAATGGGGAAAAGGTTTGAGTTACTGTCTTCATAAAAAATAAATAATTAAAAATTAATGCTAACAGCACGTATGCATTAATGCTCCATTTTTTTTTGTAGTTTTTTAAAATTCAATACAATTTTTCTGATATTCTTGTTAAAAGTTTACCAAGATCTATTTTGATATAATGTATTTGAAACCTAACTTTGAACAGTGCTTCAAATAGGGGCATAGTTGTAAATTGGGGAAAAACTCTTAAGTTCATGCAAAAAATAATACTGAAATACTAAATCATGTTTAGACGTGTACGTTTGCACAAAATTTCGGGCAATTTAAAATTAGGACTTGGTACCAACAAAGTGTTGACTCCATTGGCAATGGAGTCCCCTTAAGTGGTTTGACTGGGTTTGCTCCGCAGTTCGAGTCGCAGGGAAGTCGCCTTTGTTGGGAGAACATGTGCCTCTCGGTTCGAGCGAAGACTTCTAGTCTGGGTTGTGGTACGGGCTTAAAGGTGCCTCCCACAGTTGGGGCCCTCCCCAGGATACCTCGTGGTCAAAACCAAAAAAAAAAAAATTAGGACTTGGTAGAATTCACACGGCGCCAAATATAACCAACATTTAACGGCTTGCCTGTATAAGAAGCTGAAATAAGGGCTGAACAAGAAGCACTTTTGGTTCAAGAAAAGCAGTTATCAAGAGCAAACAACAACATTCCGTGAATTAATCTGACCCTGGTCTATAAAAACGGTTGGTCTCATTTGCAGTTACAATATAAGATCTTTTCTTTCCTATTGCAAGTACAAATATGGTTGTAGGATTCAAAGAATATGAAAGAGGACTTGAAAATGATGCCGAACCTCGCATTTTTTATTTTCAATAAGAGATGAGTAATATGATAGTGCCCCTTTCAATGTGTATAACAAAATGCAATCACAATGGTTCAAATTACAAACCCAAGGCATAATACCGCTCTACATCTCTCACTCTATAGAACCAAAAATCTAAATCTGAATGTACACAAGCGCTTGGGTAATGATCGGGAAGAGCTCCATAACTCGTAACCATAGGTAGACCTATCCATCACGCCCTTGAGTTTTCTCTTTCACATAGTAACAAAATCTTAGATCCCGGTTCAAAAAGGAAGCAGCTGGATACAATCACCACTGCTAACGTAATATGATTATGCGTCAATGTTAAGATCATCTGGGTCAGGGGGAGATTCTGGTGGGATTGCTAAGGTGTAATTTGCATCATCAATACATTCCAAGACCCTCCTTGCAGTTGCCTGTGATTGACTGAACCACCAATCTTTCTTGAAGAATTTACAGATTTAGATTCTCCAGTAGTGTTACTACTTTCAACCGATGATAGAATTTTGTCCTTTGAGAGCGTTGTATTCGCTGATGCTATTACAGAGGTGTAAATCCCAGATTCCCGTAGTCCTTGAGTAATGATCTATGAACAGAAATAATATCGAACAGTTTTAAGTCACTGGGTGCATACATGCAACACAAAATCCGTCAACTGCACAACTCAAAAGGACTCACCATGGGAGCATAAATGCGAGTCAAGATGCCCTTCATCATGAGTTTCCTTTTCAGTGTTTTGTCAGCCCACACAACATGTTCACGGTTCCTGTGTCAACAGTAGCCTTGAGAAAGCAATAAATTCGCATCAACTGGTACCGGTATTATGATATGAGAAACAAATTCTGGGGAAAACGCAATGAATAAAGCTGATTATATCCTGAGATATCCAGAAGCTTATAACATACGGAACACATAAAAGCTCAAGAGGTTCCCAAAAAAAAAAAAAATTGGAACTTCTAGAGTGAGAAATTGTGTTAATTCCTCAATAGGATACTATATTAGTTTAACATTATTTTACCAGCTCAGCATCTCATCCTCTGTTGCAGTTGAGGCAAATATAAATGCCTGCACAGAACATAATATGAAAGAGCTAATGTTAAAACTGTTTCACCGTTAGCCGCAAAAAAAGAAAAAAAATTTGAAAAATAGTCAATGATTATCAATATCTTCCAGCAGCAAGATGTGCCATAGAGAAGTTACATATATTAATTAAAAGTTCTTATCAATTATCCTTGAGAAAGTCTAAAGATTATTTTGTGAGGAATTTATTTTGCCTCTTTTTGTGTATACAACTTTGCTCTTAGAAGGAATTGTCTGTAGTAGAAAACTTTACTTTGAAGCTAACTTAACAAAGTAGAAAGCATATATACATTTAGTGGTGAAAAAATTAAAAAGAGACATGTGAAATTCAAATAATAGGAGCAATGATGCTGAATCAGAATGAAGTAACATAGATGCTGCATTGTAAAGAACAAAGAGTGCAAAGGAAAAAACTCACGGCTCGGTCAAATTCCAGCATAAAGCATCTTTTAACATCTTCCTTTGCAGGCTTGCAGCTACAGCGATCACGTCTTGAAGTCAGATCAAAAAATTTAGTGTATGTGTAATGCAGGACAGCAGCGTCATCCAATTTGATTTCACTATCAAAGATTACACGGTAGTATTAAGCCTGTGGCAACAAATGAGAAAAAGGAAGTATTCTGATCCTTACCAAAACTTTCAACTGAAAATAGATACAAGCTGAGCTATAGTGACTAGTACTTCAATAAAGAGATTTTCATAATGACCATGTTCTAAAATTGTTAAGGCAGACACAAAGTACATGAAGAGATGGGAACTGTATTGGTTCCAAATTCTAATGGGAACTGCAATAAACCCATCATGGCAGGGTAACGCTTTTCTTAACATTTTGGGGATCAAGGAAATTCGAGGATAACAACAAAAAAGACAAATAGGAGAGGGGGCAAGGTCAGGCTATGGGCACAACACCTTGCCAGCCTGTAATCCATATAAGCAGTCTACCAGAAGCTTGTAACAAATAAGGAGTAAATAACATAGACATACACCATCCCAGTATAAACTAGAGAATCTCTCCCAAATTCTTTGCACAAAGTACACTCAAGTAAATGTTGTCATTTTTTTTTTCAATTAGGAGGTCTATTCAATATTTAATAAGTTATATGAAACTCCATTCATTCAGGTGAATTGGTCATCCAAGCTTCACTTCCTCTCCTTTCCTCTCTTCATTTCTCCCCAAACAAATTAGTTTTTGCTGCTGGTGCTACATATGAGTCCAAACATGGCCTGAACCCAAGGCAACCCATTTGGTTTCGGAATGATGGTTGGAGTGAAGGATATGAAAGACCTGGGCCAGGACATGTTGGTACTACATAGGAGCCTAAACTGTCCATCTATACATGCATTTTGTGGTAATGTACTTCACATTATCTATCCATATAGCATCTCAATGAATATATATATATATATACATGGATGCAGATGAAATACAGTTAGTGTGGTATAGAATCACCATACATTGGGTTCTTCATGTAGTTGTGCCATCTATGTGCACCATTAGGACGAAGATGATCTTGAACACGAGCAGCTGCTTTACCATTTCCATATGTCAGAAAGTAGTTTAGATTATTGCGGGCTGCTTCCCTATAGTTTCCAAAGTTGTTAGAAGATGTGTTTAGGACTGCTGATGTGGAGTCATAGAAGTTGCTTCTGTTGAATGTTTCAAATTTTTCCTATTTTTCTGGTGTTGGTTATTTATTTTGTTGATTCTTGCTGTGATCGTGGCACAATCTTTGGACCATGATACTAGTGGGTCGTTATTTGGCTTTGTTGTTATTTAAGCTTCAAATTGTAATGTTTTTAGTTAATGAAAAGTCTGCAGTTCTTTTTGCAAAGTCACGTAGCCCTCATTCGCATTTGCTTTTACCTTAACTATACTTTGTTTTCTTTTCTTATTCAAGTAACAACAAAAGTAAACATCTTTAAGAAGATGATCATAGTTCTTCTTAAACATCGACACCTGTCACAATGTCATAGATCAACAATTACGAATGTTTTGTCCTCATGTTAAGATGCAAATATCCAAGATTGTCAAGAAAACTTGCAGATGATAATCATATTAGAAAAAACTTGTGAAGCCTTTAATAAACGAGCCTAGAATGACTCCAACTTTAATATTACATTGATTTCTGTTTACCCAGCCAGAAGCATAGGAAGCAACCAAAAGAGAGATCCTACCTCGCTGAAGGGTTCTTTGATATCGTCTCGCTCAATACAACTCTCCTGAAACAAATTATATTGCACCATTATCATTCATGTGGAGGTTTGTCTACGTCCTGTTGCACGATTTCAATCCACGGGTATTTATTTTCAAGCTTTTGCTCTCACCATATTGGATACTTATTTGCTCGTCCTTTCTTTTTCCAAAGACAAAAGTTTCATTTTTCAGCCTACTCCCAAGACTTTCTTAAAACAGTCCAAAGTTTTATTAGGCTATAAATAGAAGAAACTGAATAATGATTCCAGCTTTGCAACAAAATTAACACCCTCCCCCCCCACCACAACAACCAAAAACCCAATGCCATAAACGCTTCACATCTACATCACAGTTTTAAAACTTTATATATGCACATAAGAAACTCAAAACAAAGTGCATTGCATCATAGTTGAAACAACTAGAAACTGGATAAAACTATGCATGATTTGAAAAAAAAAAAGATAATCTCTATCATCATCAACTATTTAAATCGAATATCAGTGTACACTGACCTTTTGGCTTGTTGTTCCTCTAGTTCTCTTGTTCTGTATATAACCTTCACCCCCTACAAACATAAAAGTTATAGCTCATGGCTACGGATATTTGAAAAACAACAGTGAAAAGTCTGAATTATTACAGGCAAATGAGGAAGTAGATCTCACCGGAATTGATTCAAAGACTTTGGATACAGCAGGAGAGGCAGCCCTCCCCTCCACAAAAAGAAAAAAATTAGAAACACCAATAACCTTGTGATAAAAGATCCAAGGTATGGTCTGTTCAAGGCGAGCAGAATTGAAAGGTGTTTACTTCAAAGAGATACATAGTATTAGATTTATTGAACTGAGAAAACATTGATATAAGACCAGTTTTGGAGTTGATTACAGACATTGACTTAGAAGACAACAAAACATGAGGTTTATCAGAAGCAGAGACTATGGTGAGTCCTTCAATTTGATAAAGTCCATCTCTAGCAATCCCCTTCAGCAATATGATCCGGTGCTCTTGTCCTTGACAAAACAAACATATTTTTGAAACTCAACAATAGCATTATTATCAGTTAACAATCTAGAAATACTAAGTAAATTTTTTGTGATAGCTGGTTCATGTAACACATGGGTGAGGTGAATGTCTGGAGAATTAAGAGTTTTTATATTAGTTGTCCCAACAAATTAATATGCAAGCCTAAACCATTTCCAATATGTAATTTCTCAATACCAGTATATCTAGAACAGGATAAGGATATACTTGCATCTTGAGTAACATGGTTTGTAGCCCTTGAGTCAATATACCAAGCCGAATGTGCAACAAAATTGTAATTCGCCAGAGGAGCAGCAGCAGCACCTTGACTGATGGCAGTGAAAGCATTAGGATTGGCATGCGAAGCATCAGCAGTACCTTGAGTAGAATCAGTAAAAGCTTATTCAGAATTCAAACTTGCATTTCCTGCATACATATTAGCAGAAGGATATACAAAGCTTTGTTGCATTGGAGGCTGTTGATAGTTATAAGGTGATTAATAAGTAACATATCCTTGATAAGGTGCTGATCTAGGAAAGCCACCATTGAAACCTCTTCCAAAGCATCTTCCATAATTTCCTTCAAAGAATTGGCCACCTCTAGGCCTAAAACAACCTGGATTACCCCTTCCTTGTCTTGGAATAAATGCATGATTGAACCTGTTTCTGCATTTATATGCACTATGTCCAGGTATGAAGCAGATTTGACAAATGACATTCTTATCTCCAACAAAAAGAGTTTCTAGATTCTCCATTGTCAAGCATATTATTGTTAGGCTTATTATGGAAGCAAGAACTTGTGTTTTCCACACAAGATAATTTGTTTGATCAAGCTTAACAGGTTGTACAAAGCTAAAGGATAAAGATGATGAGGATGCTGAGTTATTTTCCATGTGATGATGGCTCTGATACCATGTGAAAATTTGTAAAATGATTGTTTGGTTACTGGAAAAACAGAGGGAAAACAGAGGAAGAATGAAATCAAAGAGGATTTTTGTATTATT
The DNA here is from genome assembly GCF_022201045.2 of Citrus sinensis. Taxonomy (NCBI): domain Eukaryota; kingdom Viridiplantae; phylum Streptophyta; class Magnoliopsida; order Sapindales; family Rutaceae; genus Citrus; species Citrus sinensis. Next base: position 10,653,818 of record NC_068564.1, read on the forward strand.
GTTTTTCACACTATAAAATGTACACGAGCAGATTGTATTTTTATTACAATCTCTAAACAAACTTGCCAATAATAGATAGATAGTTGTACATCTCTAAACAAACTCATGTCATGCTAGCTAATTAACTAATTCAATTTAAAAGTGTGCCTACATTTAAAAAAATGAAAGCGCCCATTATTATTATTATTACATTGTAATTTGCTCTCTCTTTACCACTCTGTTCTCTCAAGTTCATGGTTTGTGTATTTATTCCGACGGTAGCAGTCGCCGCCCTTATCTTATTGACCATCTATATGGAGCCGAATAACAGTTTTTGCACTGGGGAGTATGTTTCATGACCCTAATCCTGTTCTCACTTGCTGTGGCAAAATGGCCCAAGTTTTTGAAGCACTGGTACTAGTACTAGTATATTTGATATCGTGCATTCCATATCACTATTTGTTTAATTTTTTATATTGTTAATTCTAGGAAGAGGAGTGGAAGAAATTTTACATCCTTCCAAATGGAGTGGATTGCAGGGTACACATTATTGTTAATTAAGATCGATAAAATAATATTTGTGGATATATTATAGAGACCAAGGTCTAGCTACATTGTTTAGTGGGCAACCTTACCAATACTTAGGTCTTTGGTGTCTTTGGTTTAAGTCTTATGTAATGTAGTCTCATAGACTTTATTTTTTTGTATTATTGCAATGCATTTTTCTCCAGATTCAGTATGTACCTCAACATTTTGTGGCAATCCATTGCAATCTTCCATTTAGCTTCGAAAATCTTGCGTATACAAGACCAGCACGCTTCTTGGATATATTATGGCTTCATCAACGGTGAGCTTCAACTGTTCAACCAGCCCTGAGTAGAGGTCATGTCAGACCTATGTTTTCTAGAAAGATGTTCTAGGTTTACTGTTCGGAAGGAATCCTAAAAAGAATATGCCCTTGTCAATGTTCCATTATTAGATGTAGCTTGGTTCAACACAACCCACACCAAAACAATCATTTATATCTAGCTTTCATCACCTTTGCCACTATGGAATTAGGATACTCTTATCAATGTTTTGCATGAAAAACTTGGTTGAAGCAGACAAGATCTCAGTATCCCTGGCCTCCATTCTATTTCCACAAAGCCCACCTAATTCCTTTGCCCATTTCATTCTCACCCCATCAGAATGCCGATAGCAACTTTTGCATATTTACTCATAGTCCCCAAGGAATCTTAAAGATGCTCGAAGCATATGTAGGAATTGCTTGAGCAATGGCGTTAATAAGTAATTCCTTTCCCCGACTGAGAATAATTTGTTCTGCAATCCTTTGTGTCTTTTTTATGTCTCTTCGCCATAGATTTCAAGCAAAGATACTTGTCACACCTTTCCATAAAGTTTTTATTAAAAATCCTCACGTAAAACTGAAATGACAAACCCTAAGAGAATAAGTAGAAATGCACAGCCACTTTTTCTCATTTCTTGAACTTAAAAATGTCCCTTTTTTTTCTTTATGTGTTAATTCAGTTCAAACCAAATTATATAAAATGTATTATTTCAAATTTTCAACAAAGTTACACCACCAGTTTAGCTTTGGGATAATCAATCATAGTCATGAAGTGATGACACTCGCCATCTCGCAGCAATGATACACATATATTAGTCAAAAGTGAAAAAACACAATAATTTGTCTTGATGAAAAAACACAAAAGTGAAAAAACACAATAATTTTAGTCAAAAGAAGTAAAACACAATAATTCACTCCCAACCAATGGAATCTGCCTGGTGGGGTAGAAGTGTAGGCAACCAGAAGTGGCCGTTTGACTTTTGAGGTCACCGTTTATATCTTGCTAGTGAGGCAGGTCGTTACAAAAATCAACAAAAGATAGCGTTTATTTTAAGCTAGTGATAAAAAGTTAGCATGAAAGTTCCTAGAAGGTTGAATTGACCTAAAGTTTTCTAGTTACCATAAAAATCCCTAGAAGGTTGAATTGAGCTAAAGTTTTCTATACGCTCCTTATGCTTTGTCTGATGCAGTCTTCTAATTTAATGTTTTCTGCATTCTAAATTTTCTGATCAAGAATCTCATCAACAGGAGTGACAGATGGCTTCTTCTTCATCATCGATCAATATGAATCCTCAGATAAAGTATGATGTTTTCCTTAGTTTCAGAGGCAAGGATGTTCGCCACAACTTTATCAGCCATCTCAATGCAGCTTTGTGCCGGAAAAAGATTGTAACTTTCATCGATGACAAACTTAATAGAGGAAATGAAATTTCTCCTTCACTTTTGAGTGCAATTGAAGGATCAAAGATTTCGATTGTCATTTTCTCGAAATGGTATGCTTCTTCCAGATGGTGCTTGAATGAACTTGTGAAGATCCTCGAAAGCAAGAACAAGTATGGGCAGATTGTAGTCCCAGTTTTCTACCTCGTTGATCCATCAGATGTAAGAAACCAAACTGGAACTTTTGGGGATTCATTTTCGAAGCTTGAAGAACGATTTAAGGAGAAGATAGATATGTTGCAAACATGGAGGATTGCTATGAGGGAGGCGGCCAATCTATCCGGCTTTGATTCTCATGGCATTAGGTAACTCTTTTCACAAAATTTCACTATAGAGAAGGAATTGTACATAGTAAGATTTTGAAAGCATCAATACACTTCATTAAAATAATTGACAATAAAGTAGGATTGGTGATTTGTGGCCCTGGGCTGGGGCTTTTTTATTAAATATAAAATAATTTTTTAATTAAGAAAAAAATATTTAAATTAAAGATAATTATCTAATACATAGTAAAAGAATAGTCCAATACATAAAATATTAGTAATATAACTTAAAAATAACAAATACTAATATAAAAAATTAATCGAATTTAGTATTTTGAGTTTTTTCTTTTTTATTTAAATTAAATTTATTTTTTATTTTTGTCTAGGCCTAATCTATGCGGGCTTTAAATTTTTGGACCCATATCCAAACTCAACCCATGCGGGCCTAGGCTTGGGCCAGGCATTTTTTGCCAACCCTTCAATAAAGTTTTAGATCACAATAATTGACTAACTTGAGTCCAACCATTATGTGTCATTCATCTATTAGATAATAATATTACATCATTTTGATTTAAACTATGGCTCAACTATTGGAATCCCTAACGTTAATTAATACTTAATGTTTGGGATCAGGCTACGGTGCAACTGTGGCACCGTGCCACAGTTGCATCTAGCCGTTGGATGCAGTTAGAGTGGTGGGGTCCACTGGCATCCAACGGCTAGATGCAACTGTGGCACGGTGCCACAGTTGCACCTAAGGTTCCCCCTAATGTTTGATGTAAATAGCTTGAATCTCTTCTAATAATATGTCTGATGTTTCATGACATCCATGTTATATCTAAAAGAGAGTGAGGAAACTCTTAACCTCTTGCTTCTAGGGATGGCAAAACTTGGGGGCGATCAAGTATGGCAATGCTCAGATCTGGCTCGGACATGTTTTTTGAACACCCAGCCGAGGCTTTTTTATTTGAACTTAAAAGCTTGGATTTTATATTTTGTAACATTGTATATGTATGTTTTTTAATTTTTAATTTTATTTTTGTGAAATTGGGAATGAAAATATGAAATTTAAAAATTTAAATATATGTAATAGTTGAGCCAAATAAATATAATTATTTAAAATAATATATATTTTATAAAATTTCTTTTATAAAATTTGGGCTCCGGACCAAACCATGAGCTTATCAAGTGATTCCCGAGACCAGTTTGGCCTCATTCTCAGGCCGAGTATTGCCCGAGTTCAAGCCGGATGGGTATTTTTAACATCCCTACTTACTTCCACCACAAGAGGCCAAACAAAATATGCTTATATTTTGGGATACTATTTAAAATAAATAGTGAATGATAAAACATATCAAAAAGTTTATAAACTATTATGCATAATAAATTTATATTTTTAACATTAGGCGATGGTCACTATCTTGTAAAATTAATTTCTATTTTTTTCTTTTCTTTGATCAAGTTTCAGTGTGAAACCTCGGCATTGTTACCAATTGGAATTATAAACACAATGTTCAGCTTTATTGAAGAATTTTTTATCCACATTCAATCTTACTGCTATTTTTCTTATTTGTTAGGTCCGAATCTGTACTTGTAGAGGGAATTGTGAATGACATTTTAAAGAAACTGAATGATTTATTTCCAAGTGATAACAAAGACCAGCTGGTGGGAGTAGAATCAATCATCAAGGAAATTGAATCACTCTTATTGACTGGGTCAACTGAATTTAACACTGTAGGCATTTGGGGCATTGGTGGTATAGGCAAGACCACAATTGCCAGTGCTATTTACAGTAACATCTCTAGTCATTTTGAAGGTTCTTATTTTATGCAAAATATTAGAGAAGAGTCAGAAGCTAGCAGATTGGCTGGTTTCCGACGAGAACTTCTTTCTACATTACTAGATGATGGAGATATGAAGATTGACATACCCAATATCGGCCTCAACTTTCAAAGAAGAAGGCTCAGTCGAATGAAGGTTCTAATTGTTTTTGATGATGTGACTTGTATACAACAAATAGAATTATTAATTGGTGGTCTTGATAGACTCGATTGCTTCATGCCTGGGAGTCGAATTATCATAACAACGAGAGATGCACAATTGCTCAAGAACCTTCCTGGGAGTCGAGTGGGTCATGTATTTGAGGTTAAGGTATTATCATACAATGATTCTCTTACCCTTTTCAGTCGAAATGCCTTTGGGCAAAACCATCCTGCTGCGGGTTATTTGGAGTTGTCAAATATAGTGATAAAATATGCGAAGGGTGTTCCATTAGCTCTTAAAGTTTTGGGACGCTATCTATTCGGAAGGAGTGAAGAAGAGTGGGAAAATGCAATAGAAAAACTAAAAAGAATTCCTCACATGGATATCCAAAAGGTGTTGAAAGTGAGTTATGATGGCCTTGATGATGAAGAGCAAAATATCTTTCTAGATATTGCATGTTTTTTTAAAGGACAACATCGAGATTTTGTTATGAATTTCCTAGATGCCTGTGGCCTTTCAGCGAAGATAGGAATATGTGATCTTGTTGATAAGTCCCTTGTGATTATATCAAACAACAAGATAACAATGCATGATTTGCTACAAGAAATGGGTAGGGAAATTGTGAGGCAAGAGTCCATTAAAGATTCAGGAAAACGCAGTCGATTGTGGCATCATGAAGACATCGATCAAGTTTTGAGCAAAAATACTGTAAGTTCAAAGCATTAACTTTCCGTTTCTATTTTGGTTATGGCAGAATTAGTTTAGTACTTTGTCAGATAGATAATATTATTTCTTATGACGCCCCCCACAAACACATTATAATATATAGAAAACTCTTTTATACAAATTAAGGAAAATATATAAAACTAGTGGCGGACTGATGTGCTACATTGTATATATCATATAGGCCATGTTACGATTTATAATAATAAATAAAAGGTTAAATTAGTGAAATTTGTTGAATATTTCCTTTAATAATCAATTAATAATTTTATTTTTATTATTAGTTATTTATTTCACATTAAATTTAATACTTATAATAATACTTCCATAAAGTAATTATAATAATAAATAATAAGTTTAAATTAAGTGATATTTATTGAATATTTTATTTTATAATCAATTAATATTTTTAAATTATTACTGATTTATTTTAAATTAAATTATAATAGTTAGAGTAATACTTAAATTAATAATTTTTCTTTTTGAATTATTTATTATTTATATTTTTAATTATAACATCAAAAATATTATTATACACATTGCATATTGATATGATATAAACATTGATAAATTAGTAAATATGCTTGAGTGATAGAATTGATCCCAACAAATCAATCCTTTGGAAATCATGGAATAAATTTTCTTAAGGTTATGGGATTATTCTGTGAGCTCAGGATAAGTTTATTCGCTGTGTTTTCACCAAACATAAAATAGGCTAAATTTCTGATGAATCAGTCGATGTCAAATTTCCTGCCACCAAATGCACCTTTATTTTGGTATCATGTACATGTTATTGTAGAGTCGTGTCATAAGTCATAACAATTGAACAACGCAACATATTTTTTGTTTTTGTTTCCCAGATTTCGTTTTATGTCCTAACTCCTAAGCTTTTCATTAAATGTCCCAACTTATGCATCATATTTTAAGAGTTGAAAAAATTTGGGAAATGTAACCTGAAACTTAGACTCAACAAAGAACGTGGGAAAAAGAAACAAAAAAACTTAATGAACTGTATGGATACGACGCCTGTAGTCTAGGCTTCTAGCATTTCCTTACACATTATTATTATTATTATTTCCTCTTTTTAGGGGAGTGAGATAATTGAGGACATCTCCTTGGATATGTCTCAAGTTAAAGAGATACGCTTCAATCCTAGTACTTTCACAAAGATGCCCAGATTGAGATTCTTCAAATTTTATAACTCAATCTCTAGAGAGAACAGATGTAAGGTGCATCATTCAAGATGCCTGAAATCCCTTTCCAATGAACTAAGGTATTTTCGTTGGGATGGATACCCTTTGAAATCATTGCCTTCAAAGAATTTTCCGGAACATCTTGTTTCACTTCAGATGCCTTATAGCAATATTGAACAGCTCTGGAATGGTGTCCAGGTATATCTTGAATATTTATATGAAAACCTTTCAATACCAAATTTTAAATGTGATGGATGCTAATTACTGGTGTTGAATTTTTTCCCTTTTTTTCCCCAGAATCTTGCTGCGTTAAAGAGTCTAAATCTCAGACATTGCAAGCAATTGACCAGAATCCCAGACCTCTCACTGGCCTTAAGTCTTGACTCGTTGGAATTAACAGGCTGTACAAGTTTGATTGAGATTCACTCATCTATTCAACATCTCAACAAGCTTGTCACCCTTAATCTAGAAGATTGCAATAGTCTAAAGAGTCTTCCAACTGGAATTGATTTGGTTTCCCTTAAAACGCTTTCACTTGCAAATTGCTCAAATTTCAAGAGGTTTCCTGAGATCTCTTGTAACATAGAAGTGTTATATTTGCAAGGAAGCGCAATTGAAGAACTACCTTCATCGATTGGGAATCTATCCAGACTTGTTACATTGGAGCTTCAAAACTGTTCAAGGCTTAAGAGTGTCTCGAGCAGCCTCTGTAATTTAAAATCACTTCGGAGCCTTTATCTCTCTGGTTGCTTAAAACTTGAGAAATTGCCGGAGGAAACTGAAATTAATTTGGATTCCCTTGAAGTGCTAAATCTTCGAGGGTGCTCAAATTTGAAGAAGTTTCCTGAGATCTCTTGTAATATAGAAGACTTAGATCTAAGGGAAACTGCAATTGAAGAACTGCCTTCATCGATTGGGAATCTATCCAGACTTGTTAATTTGGACCTTACAAACTGTTCAAGGCTTAAGAGTGTCTCGAGCAGCCTCTGTAATTTAAAATCACTTCGGTACCTTTTTCTCTCTGGTTGCTTAAAACTTGAGAAATTGCCAGAGGAAATTGGAAATTTAGAATCTCTGGAAATTATGTCGGCCAGAGAAACTGCTGTAAGCCAAGTACCGCCGTCCATTGCTTGTTTGAACAGGGTTTGGTCGTTATGTTTTGAAAGATGCAAGGGTCGTCTGCCAACAATGGGTTTGAAATTGCCTATTTTCTTTCAATTACAGAATCTGGAGGAACTGTCTCTCGTAGATTGCGGCATCACAGAATTACCTGAAAGTCTTGGCCAGTCGCCCTCTTTAAAACATTTGAATCTAGCAGAAAACAATTTTGAGAAAATACCTTCAAGCATCAAACAGCTATCTAAGTTGTTGATCCTCACACTACAAAATTGTAAGAGGCTTCAATCCTTACCAGAACTTCCACGCTGTAGCAGAATATGTGCCCGTCACTGCACATCACTGGAAACATTATCAAATTTATCGACATTATTCACACGTTCGTCAGAGCTTTGGCAGGAATTTGACTTTAGCAATTGTTTCAAATTGAACCGGAACGAGGTTGGAGAAATTGTTGAAGGAGCTCTAAAGAAAATTCACGTTATGGCAACATGGTGGAAACAACAAGATCCGGTAACTCTCTATCTAAGTGCATATATATGCATTTTTATAAGTTATTATTACCTTTTTCCCCCAAGTTAAATTTAATATTATACAAAATGATGGTTTTTGTGGTGCAGGAAGATGATCATAACCCTCCTCGGGGTTGTGTCAGTTACCCCGGAAGTGAAATTCCAGAGTGGTTTAGCTATCAAAGTATGGGATCTTCTGTAACTCTTGAGCTGCCGCCAGGTTGGTTCAACAATAACTTTGTTGGCTTTGCTCTGTGCGCTATTGTTCCAGATCATCATGGCATCACACGGGGTTTTAATGTTCGATGCATACTCAAAACCAAAGACGATGTTGCAGTTTGTTCCCTTTATGTATGGAATCATTTAGGAGTAAATCCGTCTATCGAGTCAGATCACGTGCTTTTGGGGTATGATTTCTCTCTGTCTTCAGATAGTCTCGGTGGTTCCAATAACGAGTTCTGTATCCAATTCAATATTCAGCATTACGAGGGCCCAGGCATAGAGGGTTTTGATGTGAAAAAATGTGGAGCTCATTTAATATACGCCCAAGATCCCAGCAAAAGGTTGAGATCTGAGGTGGAAGATTATCAGGTGCTACACCCCAAAAGACTGAAATATCCTTAAAATCGATTGCACGAGAGGTGAAAATAGTTTTTGACAGGTCTGTTTTTACTTTCTTTAATTTGTTTGGGGACAATATAAGCAACTTCGAATGCGAAGTCCTAGCAGCACTTTAGAAGGCCCGTATTCGAATGTTAGGAGAGGTAAGCATCTAAAAAATGATTCTCTAGATTTAATGTGAAACTACTATCAAGTGCTTGGTTCTTGTAAAAATTAAAATGGACTCACTGCCATTTTCATTCCACAAATTCACTAGATCTCTCAAATCTGTGCTTATTATAAAGAATGACCTAAGACCGTGGTGCATGTGGTTATGGAAATGAAATCTTAATTAAAATCAGTATGATTAAAATGACTTTTATGTCTCCAAATAGATAAAACATTACATCGGATTTGTATCACAATATTTTTATTCCTAAGTATTGAAGCGACATTTGAATAATTAGATTTATAAAATTGCCTATTTGTCCATCATGGACTACCTCACTTGGAATGAACAGGATAAGAATTTTTAAGTGCGTAAATTTTTAATTACTGCTTTTATATCATGTGTTTGCATTAATACTCCAATTTTTTTTTAATGTTTTATGAATATTACGATACAATTTTACTAATATTATAATAAGAAGTTTGCCTAGACCTATTTGATAATTTATTTGAAGCATAATCTTGAACTTTGCTTCAAAGAAAGGTGAGGAGGCATAGTCCTATACTGGGAGAAATTCTAAAGTTTATACAAAATTTGTAAACTTCAAATGCGTTTCAACGGCGATGGCCATAACACCACGCATTGGCACCCAATATAATCGACATTTAACGGCTAGTCTTTGGCGCCTAAATTTTAGACCAGGCTTCATTAGTAAACTTCTTATGCAAACAAATAAAACACCTTCCTAAACCGTAAATTAGTTCAAACAGATATATATATACATATATATATATATATATATATATATATATAGCTACATATAACTCCTTAATCTTACTTAATCACACAAACCTAGCTTGATTTGCAAGTAATTGATATTTCAAATTTAGCGTTATCACTCTCTCTTGTCCTTCCATCGCTATGACACATTGACACTATTCAGATGCTAAACAATAAGTTTAATTAATAAACTAACATTATATAATATACTAGATCAAACTTATGATCTATCTCCATAAATAATCAATTTCAAATGATCTGTCTCTAATCTATCACTAATCAATTTAAAAATTTTAATGCTAGAATTTAATGGCTAAAATTATCTTCATTTGACTTAATAGTAATTTAATCTTATACAATGAAATTGGAACAAGATTAAATAATATGACTTTTAGTCTTTACTACCTTACAATTAATAAATATGTTGTAAATGATTGAATAAAAAATAATTTAATTATCTATTCTTATCGAGAAGAAGTCGAAGAGGTGAGGAAGCGAAGAAAGAAAGCACGTTTTGGAGTCTCGAATGAAGTAAATGCTCCCTTTGTTTTGTTATATGAAAGGCAAAGTTGAAAGTTGTAAATTAATATAGTGGTCCATTTATAAATAAAATAGTGGCAATTTTGTAAACTTTGCACAATGGCATTTTTATAAATGTATCAAAAATTTTGGACTCTTAACCCACGCATAGCCTTTGTTGGGAAAATATGCTCTTTAAAAGCATATGTGTTTATTTAATTGTAATAAACAATTTTTCTGATTAATAAAATAAATGAGGTATTTTATACAAATATCTTAATTGCATTAATATTTTTATTAAAGTCCATTTAATCATATTATATGTATTTATGTGATCACCATGTGGATTCACAGAAGACATAAATACAAGTTATCTTATGATTAAATAAATTTAGTTCGCATTTGATAAATAAAGTTGGGCACTTTATTTTGGTATAGACTGTAATAAATTCATTGAATGATTTGTCTTAATCATGTATGAATTTATTGATGTAGTACGACTACATTGAACAGGATCACATATGAGATTTAATTAACTTTGTAATAACTGTCAGACTTATTAAATCTCCTAGGCATTGATTTTACTGTAATCTTAATCTTGAGTTAATTATGATTTCATGATTGTAATTGTTATTCCATTTGAGTTACCAATGGGCACGGCACATACTTGTGGTCAATATTACTCGGTATCTTGGTGGGAGCAATTATGAGTATTGGAGTTATGGATTAACAATATAGAATTTGTACAACACATCTCTTGATGGGTTTTCGGCACTTGATCATAGAATTCTCTAGCCAGAGTGTGTCAACATATTTAGTATGTTGGAAATTATCATTAGAGAAAACCAGTAAGTATCAAGGAATAAGACGTTATTAAATTGATTGGACAGTTGAGATATCAATTTAATTAACGATGTGGTACAAAGGATTGTGCAGTAAAGAAATCAATGTGGCTTAGGACGAATTATTATTCGAGCATACAATTATGGAAGTCAGTTCCAATCTTTTAATGGAGTAGATTTGGAATTAAATAATTGGGCTAATTTAATTACAGGCCTAATTATTGTAGCCACTATTGTATGTTCCAAAATGATCAACGGGTTAGCTCATTTAATTGATTGCACCACTACTGGACTAATAAGTAAGATAACTAGTTATTTGGGTCAAAAGCCTAAATATATCATTTAGTGAGAGGCTCCATTTAATTAGCTTTTGTGTAAGGAGCCTTATGTTATTTTACAAGGTGGGTCCCCTATAGAAAAAGTAAGTAACGTGAGCTTTGTTTTTTGATTATTTAGAGTCTAGGGTTTTCACTAAAGGGTGATATAAAAGGCTTATTTTCTCAAAAGAAAAGGGAGAAGTCACTTTATACAGATCAGAGAATAAGATTTTTCTCTCTATTGTTGAGAGAAAAATTTTCTCGTGCTAGTTGCTTTGGTAGTGATAAAGACGCTCACACGTCAAGTGCAGATCGAACCTGAGTCATAACCTGGAAGATCATTGGTGACAATTCGTGATCTAACAAGCGTGGTGGTGACGGATCGTGATCTAACAGGAGTGGTGGTGGCGGATCGTGATCTAGGAGCCTAAATCACTTTAGCGGAAAAAGTCAACTCGGATTTTCAAGGTACGATTTCTAGAATACAAATTCTTATATATTATATGAGAGCGATCTTCAAAAGGTTTTATAAAAAATTTAAAAACCTAATTTTTCCCCAACAGCCTTACCACTGCAAACACGTACATGTAATTTTTTTTTTGTGTATATATAATAATTGATAATTAAAATAAATATTTTATTTTATTGATTTTATTTTTTATTTTATTATCTCAATATAATTTTTAATAATAATAATCTCTTTAAATTTAATGATTTTATTTCCTAATTGAATAAGGATAATTTTGAATTTTTATAAAATATGGGAGGAGATATATGAAATTGTATTAAGTATAAAACTGATTCTCAAAATCAGATTTTGAAAAGCTACTCATTGTTTGTTTTTCAAAAATTATTGTAGGGTGGAATAATCTTACTGAAAGTGTCACTTTTGAGCCTCAAAGGCAATTCCAAATGCTCTAAGTGTAGCAAAAGATAGGGGGACAAATTTCTATATGGGATGGGATATTTCCACTCCAGAGTTTGTGTAACCACCCCATCTTATAAAATTATTTTTTAAAAAAAATCACATTATTTTTTTTTTAAATTTCAAATGAGAGAAATTTTAAAATAATTAACTAATTAGATTCTTTTTTTTTTTTGGATAAAAACTTTTGACTATTGTTGATCACAAATGTTGCTGTAACAAAAATGGTCAAGAGATCTAAATCACAAAAACTAATTAATGAAAATTTAATTGGTCAATCATTAAAATTTCTTCTTGATTTAAACGTAATGTAATTTTTTTATAATTATTCTTTTGAAATGGCATGGGTTACACATTTTTAGGGTTGGAAATATCAAAATTGTTTCTATATGCAATTTATATAAAATTTCTAATTTAATCCTGATCTTTCCTAGTTGCTTCACTTAGAAATTTTGATTAAGCGAAAAATTGATATCTATATTGTAGTGATGATAAAAATTTTTCCCAACCAATTAATTTAACAAAAGAAACCTTTCAAAATTTAAAAAAAAAAGTTAGAAAAAAAAAACACGGGACGGCTAACATTTTTTTTTTTAATATTAACTCAGATACCCATTAAATCTCGAATTAGTACTTGATCCTTAGGAAAGTCACTAGAGCTAGACCTTAGCTTCACGGCTAACATAAATGACTAGGTGGTAGATAATTATCTATTCACATAGATAATTATCTATTCACATCCCAGAAGTTGTTTTCTACAAGTGTACTGTGTTGGCACATCATTAAATTCTCTATTGTAAATTTAGTAACAATCAATCTTTTTTATTTATTAAAACTGGATTTTATTAATGTAATGTAGTATGACAAAGGTTGCATCATCAATTTCATCTTTGTTTATAATTGTTTGGGAAGCGTCTCTGCCCTAGTGCTTCTGTGGTATTGTTTGTTATTAATTGATTATTTGTTACGTATGTATGAATGTTACTGCAATTCGTTGAAATGTTCATGGGCTATGAAACTAATTTAAAATGACCAATGCTCCTAGATAGAGTGCCCAAAACTTTTCTTGTTTGGGTATTTTTTTTAATAATTTTTGTTTTTTGGGTTTACAACATTTGCATCATCTAGAGGTGGCCAATAGGTCGGACGACACGAGGCACGGCACGGGTACGGCACAAGGCACGGCACGAGCACATTTAAGTAGAGCACGCGGCATGGCACGGCATGCACGTGGGCTTTGCCGGGCTTAAATTTTAGGCACATGAGCCTTAAAAATACGGCACGATTAGAGATGAGCCAAAGCACGGCACACAAAAAAGCATGCAATAAGTATGTTTTATTTTTTAATGAAAGTAAACTTAAAATTTTATAATTTTATAAATAACTTGAAATTGAATATTTTAATATAGTTTATTGGCTCAAGTTTTTAAATTTATTTAATTCTTAGTTTCAAAAAAATTATAATTGATTTATGTTTATAATTTATTAAATAAATAATTGGTATCATGATTTTAATAATATAAAATTATAAATGTCATGATTTTGTAAATATGTATTGATATTATTATAAACTATGATATATGACTCTACGTAATTCCAAGTTAACAATTAAGTTAACCCTTTAAAAAATTATTATTGTTGTTGTTGTTAAGTACTAAAAAAGAATTCTAATACCATAGAGTCAAACTGAGCAACTAATATTCCATTCTCTTATTATTATTAATTTATTATTATTAAATATGGACTTGAGTTTTGAATTTTTTATTCTATTAAATTTAAATAAAGGCACATGGATCCAAAAAAAATACACAAGCTTACAAAAAATAAGATAACAACTTGACATGCACTCTAAAAAAATAAAAAAGGAAAAAGTGTAGTGGGCTAGTTTTCCTAGGTACGGCACGTGCGGGCACGGCAGGTGTGCCGGGCTGGCACAGCACGACACAACATGAAATACATAGTGGACACAGAACAACACGAGCATGAGCACGCGTGGGCTTCCTTTAATGGGCCTGGGTCGGCACGGCCCGTTGGCCATCTCTAGCATCATCCTAGGACCTAACTCTCAATAAGAGGGAAGACATTTTACATCCTTTTTCACTAAATTATCTGTATTCTTAATAAATTTGGTTTTTATTAATTGTCAAGGAATATTTAATAAATAATATTACACTTTTAGATTCATTAAAAAATATTAAAAATGAAAAGCGAACGGCCTATTTCTGAGAGTTCTGAGTCTATTAACAAGGGGACTGAACTCATTTGACCGATAATAAGAAACAAATATCCAATTATTTTCCCCTAGCTAACAGCACATATACTTTAAATATATTTTTGACCAATAATAAAAAAGTATTTAATTTAAAATTAATGCTAACAGCACGTATGCATTAATGCTCCATTTTTTTTTGTTTTTTAAAATTAATACAATTTTACTGATATTCTTGTTAAAAGTTTACCAAGATCTATTTTGATATGGGCACGGCTACAGTAAGTGCATGTATGTGATACATGCAAGCAATAAAAAAAGGAAAAAAAACAGAGCAATGGTTTGGCTGCCACAAACACTAAAAAAAAAAATAATAACTGGGAGCAACTAGTTGCTCCTTAAATGAATTAAATAATAATAAATATAATAATATTCAATTATAATAAAAAAAACATAAAAATAAAATAATTATTATTTTATATTAAAGGACACATAACAATAAAAAATTATTTTTATAATAATAAAAAAAGAGTTTCAAGTTTAATGGTATAGATATCAAGTTAATGGTCTGGATTTCATATTTATTGGTCCATTAATTTCATTATTTTTATAGTTGCAAGTTAATTATCTCAAGTTTCATGTTTATTGCCTTAAGTTTCAAGTTCCTTCAGTTTCAAGTTTAATGGTCCAGGTATCAAGTTAATGGTCATGGTTTCATGTTTATTGGTCCATTAATTAAATGATTTTCATGGTTGCAAGTTAATGATCTCATGTTTCATGTTTATTACCCTAAGTTTCAAGTTCACTGGTTTCAAATTTAATGGTTTAGATATCAAGTTAATGATCATGGTTTCATGTTTATTGGTCCATTAATTAAATGATTTTTATGGTTGCAAGTTAATGATCTCATGTTCCATGTTTATTGCCTTAAGTTTCAAGTTCTTTCAGTTTCAAGTTTAATGGTTCAGGTTTCAAGTTAATGGTTATGGTTTAGTGTTTATTGGTCCATTAATTAAATGATTTTCATGGTTGCAAGTTAATGATCTTATGTTTCATGTTTATTGCCCTAAGTTTTAAGTTCACTGGTTTCAAGTTTAATGGTTTAGGTATCAAGTTAATGGTCATGGTTTCATGTTTATTGGTCCATTAATTAAATGATTTTCATAGTTGCAAGTTAATGATCTCATATTTAATGTTTATTGCCCTAAGTTTCAAGTTCATTAATTAAATGATTTTCATGGTTGCAAGTTAATGATAACATATTTCATATTTATTGCCCTAAGTTTCAAGTTGACTGGTTTCAAGTTTAATGTTTAGGTATCAAGTTAATGGTCATAGTTTCATGGTTATTGGTCCATTAATTAAATGATTTTCATGGTTGCAAGTTAATGATCTCATGTTTCATGTTTATTGCCCTAAGTTTCAAGTTCATTAATTAAATAATTTTCATGGTTGCAAGTTAATGATAACATGTTTCATGTTTATTGCCCTAAATTTCAAGTTCACTGGTTTCAAGTTTAATGGTTTAGGTATTAAGTTAATGGTCATGGTTTCATACTTATTGGTCCATTAATTAAATGATTTTCAAGGTTACAAGTTAATGATCTCATGTTTCATATTTATTACCCCATGTTTCAAGTTCATTAATTAAATGATTTTCATGGTTTCAAGTTAATGATAACATGTTTCATGTCTATTGCCCTAAGTTTCAAGTTCCTTTGGTTTCATGTTTAATGGCCGAGGTATCAAGTTAATGGTCATGGTTTCATGTTTATTGGTCCATTAATTAAATGATTTTCAAGGTTGCAAGTTAATGATCTCACTTTTCATGTTTATTGCCCTATGTTTCAAGTTCATTAATTAAATGATTTTCATTGTTGCAAGTCAATGATAACATGTTTCATGCTATGGCCCTAAGTTTCAAGTTCCTTTGGTTTCATGTTTAATGGCCGAAGTATCAAGTTAATAGTCATGGTTTCATGTTTATTGGTCCATTAATTAAATGATTTTCATGGTTGCAAATTAATGATAACATGTTTCATGTTTATTGTCCTAAGTTTCACGTTCCTTTGGTTTCAAGTTTAATGGTCCATGTATCAAGTTAATGGTTCTGATTTCATGTTTATTGGTCCAATAATTGCATGATTTCCATGGTGCAAGTTAATGATTTCATGTTTCAAGTTAATGATTTAATGTTCCTTTAGTTTCCCTTGCTTCCCCCGAGAAGTTTCACCACCTGCCATGGAAACCAAAATCTTACTTTGAATAACAAATATTGTGTTTTAGGTCAAGATGAACCGATTAAATAGCATGCAAATGGGTTTGAAGTCAATGTGGGTGAGTAATTTCAGCAATAAGAAGTGAACGATTACTCAATTTTAGAGAAACAACCTCAGGCAAACCTAGGGTTTTCAATTGGGGTTTGAAGTGAAATAAAGTTAAAGAGTAATTAACTAAAGAAATTTGGATGTGTAAATGAAGGAAAATGATGAGGAGTTGTATATTTTCTCGTTAATGGCTGAAGAAGCCGTGAATTTCGTGCGACAATGAGAGAGGTGGTCGCAGGTTGAAGTTGAACAATGAGGGAGATGGGTAGCCATTTTGTTAAAGAGGCTAGCCATTACAAATGTAATAGATTCTGGATCGAAAATGACTAGCCTCTTTAAAATAAGCAGCTAGCCGTTTTCGATCAAAATGCTTTTTGGAGTAAAAAGGGTTAGCCGTTTACTTTATCGCGGCTAACATCTTTCAATCTAGAGAGCATGCAACTCCAAACAGCCAGCCTCTTTATTGAAACGGCTAGCCATTTTTGGGAAACATGCTCTCTGGAGTGAAAAGGGCTAGTCGTTTCCCACGAAGAGGCTAACATTTTTCATTCCAGAGAGCATGCGAAGTGAAAAGGGCTAGCCTCTTCATTGAAACAGCTAGCCATTTTCGAGAAACATGCTCTCTGGCGTGAAAAGGGCTACCTGTTTCCTACGAAGAACCTAGCCTATTTCATTCCAGAGAGCATGCAACTCCAAACGGCTCACCGCCTTTTCACTACAGGCTAGTCAATTTAGCTCTACATGATATATAAGCGCAATTAATTTATTTGTACATCAACTCAGAAACCAACCAAATCCTTCCATTAATGGTGACATTAAATGTTTTAAAAACCCAACCCAGATACCACTAAGCTTCTTATTACATGGAAGAACTAACACATTTTCTTACTTGAAGGATCGGGAATGATCAATGCACTCAATACAATAAACTCACCTAACCGTAGGCGTTTTGCTACTTAAAGTTAGTGGTTTGCCTTTTTAATTCTAAAAACTCTCCAAAATGGAATCAATTGGCCACTTTAAGTGTTAGCGGTTCACCGTCTGTGCCCCAAAAATTACCATTTTATTAAAAACATTATGAAACTCAATCAAACCTATTTTCCAAGATTTCAAATAATACTTGTTAATTTTCAACATTATGAAAATTGTATTTTATAATAGATATAGATTTTTTTTAATAGTACATTTATTATAACTTTAAAATACGCGGACTTTTTTTGGTTAATTTTTAGATCTATATAATATAAGTAGGGATGGCAAAATCCCGGGCCGGGTTCGGGTATTGCAATGACCAGACCCTGCCCGGATGCAACCGGTCTGGGTCTGGGCCAGGTTTTAATCCGGGTACCCAAATTTGATATTTTTTTTAATATTATATGTCTATATATTTTATATTTTTTGGTAATTTTATAAGTTTTAAATTTATTTCAATAAAATTTGACATGAAAATATAAATTTTAAGTGTTTAAAACTTTCTATATGTATAATAAATTAGTCAAATAAATATAAATATTTAAAATAATATATATTTTATAATTTTTTAAAAAAAAATCTAAGTTTCGGGTTTATCAAGTGATGCCCAAGACCGACCCAGCTTCATACCCGAACCAGATAATACCCAGACCACAACGCCTGGATACAGTCCGGGTCCAGACCGGACTGATATTTTTACCACCTCTGAATATAACATTATAATTCTTCTCACAAAAATTTTTAATTTTGAAAAATTTATTTTGGTCAGTTACATATTGCAAAATTAAATTTAATGTTAAAACAATGATTTTTCATTGAGGGATTATTTTAATGTAAGATGGAAGCCAATAATTCTCAAAATACTATTAAATTAAAAGATTAACAAACTTGATATTTTAGTTCTTGATTAATTATGGAGATCACTCAAAAAAGAACAAAAAGGAAAATAAAATTAAGCAAACATCAGTAAAAAAATATAGGACAAATCACAAGGTCGTACAAATTTTAGACCCTGCTGTTTGCAATTACATTTGGTATCATCATGATTCGAGAAACAAACCCACTACCCAAAGCCACCAATATCTGAAACCAAACGAGAAAAAGAAAATGCTAATGATTCAAAATAAAAGAAAAATAAGAGAATTGCTTCTGAAATCCAGGTCCTCATTGGTATCTTCTTGCTCCTTGTCCAGAAACTGCTAATAACCGATGGCTAACTCAGTTCATAGCTGGGTAAAACTACAGATTCGTTCATGGAAGAGAAACAATATTGGTAGTACTTGAAACTGAGAGCTGCACCCTAAAAACAAGTAAAAGAAGATATAATCCCAAGAACGAATACTAGACAAAATTGCAATTGAGATAAAATACAAGGGAATCTTCCCATTTTAAAAATTAAAAAATAAAAAGCAAAATGGAGATCATATTGAAATACAAATTATAGGTATATAAAAGAGCAGTTAAAGTCTTTTTACACAAATATTAGTAAAACAGTGCCAGTAAATTTCCTGGTGTTGTTTTTGCAGCATAACAGCAGCTAAACAGCACCTGGAAATTTTTTAATTTTTTTTAAAAAATAATGCATAGCAAATGCGAAGAGAGACTAAAAGATGCACGATAAAGGCAATCAGTACTTAAAAAAAAAAGGGGCTAAAGAACCACTTGCTCTTAATAAAACAAAGACGTACCAGATAACATTGGTAGATAAGTATAGCTTGCAAGCAAAACCATCCGGTTTGTATAATAACCATTCCTTTTGCAAACAAGAACCAACACAAAACTGAAACTCAAAACTAACTTCATTGTGGCTGTTGTATGGAAGGGAAAAACCGAAATCCAATAGCAAGGTTGAATTTGGGAATTTTCCATATGTTATCCATACCTGGACAATTACACCAAGTGAACTTCACAATTATGACATGGATTAAAGGTTTAAACCCCAGAGCACGACTTTACACATTTTAATGGATATTTTCTCTACACTGAAATATGTATGAAAAGTGTGTTTGTATGTGCCATTTCCCACAATCTATGTAGGGACTTCACAAACTGTCCAAGGACATAACATATATATATATTCTTGAATCAATAACAAATATAAATATTTTTAAGCAGCAATTTCTATCTGCATACAACGATTAGATATGCAGATGCCAACCTTTAAGATGAAAGAAAAGCCATTGATGAGCCACTAAACATCAACATTATTAATCAATGTAAAGAAAAAAAATTTCAGGCTCTTGTGTTAACCAGATGGCCACATATATGTTTACAGCTATATCCAGACAACACTAGAAGGCGGACAAGTAGGGAAAAAAAAAACACAAGAAACTGAGTATACACATCTAATACACATTATATAAACAGAAGTAAGTTCCAGAGAGTAATCATAAAATTATTTTAATAGAAGAAAAGAATCATCAAAGCCGCATATGACCTTTTCTTTAGGAGCATAATCTCGATCAGCAATAACCTGCACTGACAAATTCAAAGAATTAATATTAGAAATAGATATTTCCTTCAAGCCTACCAAATTTTACAAAATTAGCTCCAATAATGAAGACTTCCTACTTTATTAGGACCAGAAATAAGAGCAATGGTCAACGAGAACAAGCATCTTGTCCAGAACAATTCTGTTTTAAGTTTTAAATCAAGTTTTCCTATTGATTTTAAAAATAAAGAACAATTTATCAAACATTAGAGACCATATAGAACAGAGTTTTATTCTACTATTTGTCTCCATCACAGAGCTGGAAAATTAAGAGAAAAAGAGAGAATATACCTCTGACAATTGTTTATCCTCATCATGCAACACAACTGCTTCTGAAAGCCCATCGTGATTAAAAAAATCTGCAAATGGAATCTATAGAATAATTTAATAATTCAAAGAATTGAGCAAAATAAGGGGGAAAAATTACAAATGAAGTGAACACCAAAAGTTCTATACAGATGGCATTTTTATAATATGATACCAGTGATTCCCCCCTTGTGCTTCTCCATGCTCGCGACTCAACTGATACATTCACACCAAACTAATCAAGATAACTTATTATATTTTAGATTCAAGAGTTTATTTTTAATTCAGGAGTTCAGATTACAAAACAGAAATATAGGAAAATAAGACAAAAGCAAGTAGAACTTCTAACACAATAAGCTATAAAATAAAAAATAAAAAAACAGACGATTAAAAAATTTTTGCATATCATTTGCAAAGTGAACAGGTTATTCCATAAAGTTAGAATCTGAAACAGTTTAGGATTTTCAAGCTGCAAGAAACTAAAGTGTTATCACATATTATGTTATCAAACAAAATAAAACTAATTTCCAAAATATATATGTTGAATAAAGCTATTCACCGCAAGCTTAAGGCCATGCATCACATTTCATTGAATTTAATAAGCATTCGATTAGGTTGGCATATCTATCCAGACATGCACAAATAAATAAATGAAGACAAGATATATCTCAACAAAATGAGAAACAAACAATTTCAAAATCTGATTTTTAATGTTCATCCAAAAGCAAACAAACCCTAAAAATTCACACAAAAGCAAGCCCAATTTCATAATCATATTAACGAAATTTTAAAAATTGGTTCTTAGCATTTTTTGGTAGCATGTGTGATTGATTAACATCATACCCAATTTCTTCACGACGTCGACAAAGAATAGCGATTGCGGCTAAGAGATTGGACATTCATGCATGTCAGTGGTGGCTAGTGGCTGTGATGGTTTGTTTAATGGCAAGGATTGTCCAGCGTGCACCAAAAAAAAATTAGCAAAAAAAAGAATTGAAAGGCTATGTAATCAGTTTAGAGTTAACCAAAATACCTGAAAATCAAATCCGCCGCTGACCATTGTGGAAGTTGTGCCGCCGTTGACTGTTGTGGAAGCAAAAGAGGAGAGGAATTAGTAATTAGGGATTTTGAATTTTTTTTGCCCATAAGCCTGCGACAGGTGAGAGAGTGAGACTGAGTGAGCGGGGCAGGGGGTTGTTCATGCGCCGCCGTTCACCGTTGTAGAAGTTGTGCCGCCGTTCATCGTGCCGTTCACCATTGCCGAAGAAGAAGAGGAGAGAAGAACTAGCTTTGCGTGAGGTGAGAGCTTTTTTCTTTTTCTTTTTTTTTCACACAAATATATATAGCCGGTTGGGATGTGTGCCTGTTACCGTTTCTATAGGTTTCAGGTTTTGTGAAATTTTTTAATTATTTATTAATTAAACTCATCTCAACCGTTGGATTCGTTATATTCAATCCAACGGTCATCTTTTATGCATGTATCACATACATGCAAGTCTTGTAGCATCAATATTTTGATATAATGTAATTGAAGCCTAACTTGAAACACTGCTTCAAATAAGAGGCATAGTTGTAAATTGGGGAAAAACTCTTTAAGTTCACACAAAAAGTAATACTGAAATACTAAATCATGTTTAGAAATGGACGTTTGCACAAAATTTCGGGCAATGCAAAATTAGATCTTGGTAGAATTCACATGGCCACTAAATTAGAACTTCTGTTTCAACAGCAACGGCTATAAAACCATACATTGGCGCCAAATATAGCCTACATTTAACTGCTAGTCACTGGCGCCTAGACTTTAGACCCGGCAATTCTTTTGTATACTTGCTGTGCAAGCAAATAAAACACCTTCCCAAACCAACATTTGTTCAACAGCTATAAATAACAACAAATTCGCTTGACTTGCACGTAATTGATATTCCGAAGTTCAGCGTTTTACATCTCTCTTGTTCTTCATTCTTCAATCTATTTAGTCACCAAAATTTAACGTATTCCCAAAATTCCTCAACCGTTTTTCTTTCCGGGAAAAAAGTTCTTTACAATCCCTGAGGTTGATTACAGATTTTATCAAACGGAACAAGGACTGGTTTGCAGCTTCCTGTAGGACAAGATTACACAAAAACCCAGTTCTTGATGATAGTCTTGCGAAAGAGTAGGGTGTTTATGGGCAAAAAGAACGACGGCAGATTTGGAACTATTCGGAGAACGCGGTTTTCTAGAAGATAAAGGGGTCTGACTAGCGAGCCAGGCAAGAACAAAAATCGAGAGTCTCGGCAATTGTACAAACGATAGCTCAACATCTCCAAACGGGCAAACTAAAGCTCTGTAATTTTTTTGTTTTTTGGGGGCCAAGTCGGCTAATGGTTCAAGAAGATCGGCGCTGTGGACTTCCCAGTGGATGGAGCCAGGGCATTGGGGTTGCGAGTCTGATGATCATATAATGGGATTCAAGAAAAGGTTTCGGCATAAAAATATTAACAACCCTCCAGAAGACGGCTTGTGGATTATGCATGAATTTACGGTTAATTCATCGATATTAGAGGACTATTCAGATAAAGCAGTCCACTATGCAGAAAGCCAATTCAGGTAAGCAGCATAGGAAGCTGAAATAAGTGAGTGATAATGAAACTTTTAAGGGCTGAACAAGAAGCACTTTTGGTTCAAGAAAAGCAGTTATCAAGAGCAAACAACAACATTCAGTGAATTAATCTGACCCTGGTCTATGAAAGCAGTTGTAGGATTCAAAGAATATGAAAGAGGACTTGAAAATGATGCCGAACCTCTAATTTTTTATTTTCAATAAGAGATGAATAATATGATAGTGCCCCTTTCAATGTGTATAACGAAAGGCACTCACAGTGGTTCAAATTACAACCGAGGTTATAGCCAAAGCATTTCTAAAATATGCAACTATGAGATAAAAAGACAAATGCTCCAACATCATAATACCGCTCTACATCTCTCACTCTATAGAACCTAAAATCTAAATCTGAAATGTACACAAGCGCTTGGGTAATGATCGGGAAGAGCTCCATAACTCGTAACCATAGGTAGACCTATCTATCACGCCCTTGAGTTTTCTCTTTCACATAGCAACAAAATCTTAGATCCCAGTTCAAAAAGGAAGCAGCTGGATACAATCACCACTGCTAATGTAATATGACTATGTGTCAATGTTAAGGTCATCTGGGCCAGGGGGAGATTCTGGTGGGATTGCTAATGTGTAATTTGCATCATCAATAAATTCCAAGACCCTCCTTGCAGTTGCCTGTGACTGACCGAAACCACCAATCTTTCTTGAAGAATTTACAGATTTAGATTCTCGAGTATTGTTTCTACTTTCAACCGATGATAGAATTTTGTCCTTTGAGAGCATTGTATTCGCTGATGCTATTACAGAGGCGTAAATCCCAGATTCCCGTAGTCCTTGATTAATGATCTATGAAGGAAAATAATATCAAACAGTTTTAAGACACTGGGTGCATACGTGCAACACAACATCCGTCAACTGCACAACTCAAAAGGACTCACCATGGGAGCGTAAATGCGAGTCAAGATGCCCTTCATCATGAGTTTCTTTTTCAACGTTTTGTCAGCCCACACAACATGTTCACGGTACCTGTATCAACCGTAGCCTTGAGAAAGCAATAAATTTACATCAACTGGTACCAATATTATGATATGAGAAACAAATTCTGGGGAAAACGCAATGAATAAAGCTGTTTATATCCTGAGATATCCAGAAGCTTATAACTCAAGAGGTTCCAAAAAAGAAAAAAATTGAAACTTCTAAAGTGAAAAATTGTATTAATTCCTCAATAGAATACTGTACAAGTTTTACATTATTTTACCAGCTCAGCATCTCATCCTCTGTTGCAGTTGAGGCAATTATAAACGCCTGCACAGAACATAATATGAAAGAGCTAGTGTTAAAACTGTTTCACCATTAGCCTCAAAAAAAGAAAAAAATTTTGAAGAACAGTCAATGATTGTGAATATTATCCAGCAGCAAGGTGTGCCATAGGGAAGTTACATATATTAATTAAAAGTTCTTATCAGTTATCCTTAAGAAAGTCTAAAGATTATTTTGTGAGGAATTTATTTGCCTATTTTTGTGTATACAACTTTGCTCTTAGCAGGAATTGTCTGTAGTTGCCATTTATCTTGAACAAATTCTACCCGACAAAAACTTTACTTTGAAACTAATTTAACAAAGTAGAAAACATATATACATTTAGTGGTGAAAAAATTAAAAAGAGACACGTGAAATTAAAATAATAGGAGCAATGATGCTGAATCAGAATGAAGTAACATAGATGCTGCATTGTAAAGAACAAAGAGTGCAAAGGTAAAAACTCACAGCTCGGTCAAATTCCAGCATAAAGCATCTTCTAACATCTTCCTTTGTAGGCTTGCAGCCACACCGATCACGTCTTGAAGTCAGATCAGAAAATTTGGTGTATGTGTAATGCAGGACAGCAGCGTCATCCATTTTGATTTCACTATCAAAGATTACACGGTAGTATTAAGCCTGTGTCAACAAATGAGAAAAAGGAAATATTCTGATCCTTACCAAAACTTTCAACCGAAAATAGATATAAGCTGAACTACAGTGACCAGTACTTCAACAAAAAGATTTTCATAATGACCATTTTCTAAAATTGTTAAGACACACAAAGTACCTAAAGGGGTGGGAACAGTATTGGTTCCCAATTCTAATGGGAACTGCAATAAACCCATCATGGCAGGGTAACGCTTTTCTTAACATTTTGGGGATCAAGGAAATTTGAGGATAACAACTAAAAACACAAATAGGGGATGAGGCAAGGTCAGGCTATGGGTGCAACACCTGGCCAGCCTGACCTGGCTATACTGCCAAAATTACCCTGATGGATAATCCATATTCTTATTTGTTACCACTGCTCTCAACTCTGTAATCTCTTTCTTCTTCTCCCCCAGGATATTTGATCCACAATCAATTTCTATATTCTGATTACAGCTTCATATAAAGTATTGTCTTCAATAAATTAGTAAAAAGTAATCCATATAAGCAATCTACCGGAAGCTTGTAGCAAATAAGGTGTAAATAACACAGACATACATCATCCCAGTATAAACTAGTGAATCTCTCCAAAATTTTTTGCACAAAGTATATTCAGGTAAATGTTCACTTTTTTTTCCCAATTAGGAGATCTATTCAACATTTAATAAGTTATATAAAATGTCTATTCATTCAGGTGAATTGGTCATTCAGAGCTTCACTTACTCTCCTTTCCTCTCTCCATTTCTCCCCAAACAAATTAGTTTGTGCTGCTGGTGCAACATATGAGCCCAAACATGGCCTGAACCCAAGGCAACCCATTTGGTTTCAGAATGATGGTTGGAATGAAGCATATGAAAGACCTGGGACAGGACATGCTGGTACTACATAGGAGCCTAAGCTATCCATATATACATGCATTTCGTGGTAATGTACTTCACATTATCTATCCATATAGCATCTCAATGAATAAATACATACATGGATGCAGATGAAATTCATTAATAAAGTTAGTGTAGTATAGAATCACCATACATTGGGTTCTTCATGTAGTTGTGCCATCTATGTGCACCATTAGGACGAAGATGATCTTGAACACGAGCAGCTGCTTTACCATTTCCATATGTCAGAAAGTAGTTTGGATTATTGCGGGCTGCTTCCCTATAGTTTCCAAAGTAAACATCTTTAGGAAGATGGTCATAGTTCTTCTTAAACATCGAGACCTGTGACAACGTGATAGATCAATAATTACGAATGTTTTGTCCTCGTGTTAAGATGCAAACATCCAAAATAGTCAAGAAAACTTGCAGATGATAATCATATTAGAAAAAACTTGTGAAGCCTTTAATAAACCAGCCTAGAATGACTCTAACTTTGATATTATATTGATTTATCTGTTTACCCAGCCAGAAGCATAGGAAGCAACCAAAAGAGAGATCCTACCTCGCTGAATGGTTCCTTGATATCGTCTCGCTCAATACAACTCTCCTAAAACAAATTATATTGCACCATTATCATTCATGTCAACGCGAAAAAATAAAGGGACCATCAAAACAAAGTGTCAAATTCTTTTTGCACCAAAATATATACTAATGGGATTTTTCATCTGCATAATAAATGCTGATCCACTCACATAATTAGGGAAGACTACCATATCGACATTGCTAGGTACATCTGACAGCAGCTGTCTCAGGGAGTACTCACGAGCTCCCGCAGGATGTATTAGCTCATCCGTATCAAGATGAATAATCCAATTCATGCCTGCATCCTAAAAGTTTATAAGAAGAAAGAGTTATCATCAAAACATATGAATACGACATATACAGAGGGTTACATGCTGCAGATGTAAATGTAGAACCCATACCCTTGCCATGACAATAGCCATTTCCATATTCAGGGATTGCTTCACAAATAACTCATAATTACATGGTTTATAGAAGAAGCTTGACAACCAGGTCTCATTCCAGATGCGGCTACCCCACATAATATAAACAAAACAAAATAACAATTCATCAGACACACAGTGCGTAACATCTGAAAAGGAAATTTTGTATAACAATCTCATCATAAGAGGAAACCAAAGGCAAACTATAGCCATACAACATCGAAAAGAGAAAAGGGTAGTGATCCCAATTAAATGTTAATGATGGTGGTTGGTGGAGGTTTGTCTATGTCCTGTTACACGACGTCAATCCACGGTTATTTATTTTCAAGCTTGTGCTCTCACCGTAGTGGATACTTATTTTCTCGTCCTTTCTTTTTCCAAAGACAAAAGTTTCATTTTTCAGCCTACTCCCAAGACTTTCTTAAAACAGCCGAAAGTTTCATAAGACCATAAACAGAAGAAACTGAATAACGATTCCAGCTTTGCTACAAAATTAACCCCCCCCCCCCCCCCCCCCAACCCACCCACTGCCATAAACTCCTCACAACCACATCACAGTTTTAAAACTTTATATATGCACATAAGAAACTCAAAACAAAGTGCATTGCGTCACAGTTGAAACAATTAGAAACTGGATAAAACTGTGCATGATTTTGAAAAAAAAAAAAAAGATAATCTCTATCATCACCAACTATTTAAATCAAATATCAGTATACACTGACCTTTTGGCTTGCTGTTCCTCTAGTTCTCTTGTTCTGTATATAACCTTCACCCCCTACAAACATAAAAGTTATAGCTCATGGCTACGGATATTTGAAAAACAATAGTGAAAAGTCCTAATTATTACAGGCAAATGAGGAAGCAGATCTCACCGGAATTGACTCAAAGACTTTGGATACAGCAGGAGAGGCAGCCTTCCCCTCCACAAAAAGGAAAAAATTAGAAACACCAATAACCTTGTGATAAAAGATCCAAGGTATGGTCTGTTCAAGGCCAGCAGAAGTACTTGCCGTAATACATATCTGGACAAGGTCACACCAATAGGGAGAGTACATGAATTAGTGCCAATACCTGAAATTTAGCAAATTTAAAATGATCCCAAAAACCAGATTCCAAATTTCTCTATTGAGTGGTGAGGAAAAAACAGAGTAATGTCACTGATCACAGCCTGACTTAAAAAATCCTCAGCTTGCAGTACAAATTCTATTGAATTCCACTCCATTCAGGGACATCAATTGTTAGGTACTACAGATTTATGAATCACAACCCATTCTACGCGTAAATTTAAGAATTCTCTCAGAAAATTATGTTTCATGTACGAGGTATATAATTAAAAAGTGTTGTAGATCTGCACACTTCCACACCACATCTGCATTTAATGCATAAGCCCGTAGCAACCTTCAATACTCCACAGATGAGAATAATTGACTAAACGTTAAAAAGAGAAAAAAATAAAATAAAGTAGTGAAAGCAAATGGAATATTCATTTTCCTATTAAAAAAATGGAAGATTCATCTACATAAGCGTAAATAAAAAAAAATATGGAGTAAATAAAGCTAACAGAAGAAAATTAACTTGATCACAGAAAGTGAAACAGAATCAAATTTTTCAACCAAAACACAACAAAAAAAATGCAACTTTGAATATGCAAGAAACAAGATCCAAAAATTAAGGAAAATAACAGATACCAGACAAAGAAAAAGAAAAAAGGAAAAAAACAAAAGCAGAATAGTGTGTCTACTATATAAATAAATACCAAAAAAAAAAAATATATCAAAGATTGAATCTTCAAAAACCCATAAAGGGCATGAATCAAACCAAACGAAAATGACAAGAAAAGCGCTCACCTTGGGTTTTAGATCAGCTCCGTAATCAAACTTCCAGTCTTTGAAATAAGAAAAGGAAAGGGAGTTACTCCGGCCGAGAATATCAGCGCAACCACCGGGGGACGTGGAGGAGGAGGAGGAGGAACGGACGGTGGTGGTGGCAGGAAGGAGGGAGGAGTCGATGTCCATGCCGGGTAAGTGGTGGTGATAGTGGGACCAGCGGGCGACGGGGTCGGCAATCAAGAAGCCGTCGCCGACGCCGACACCGCCGCCGCGCCATTGGAGAACGAAGGCAAATGCGGCTAAAGTTAAGGGCAAGAGAGTTAAGAGAAAGAGGAGACGCGAAGTGAAGAGCTGTTGATGTGGGTGTGATGATGATGTGGAAATGAGGGGCCTTGATGATGATGAACCGTGGAGACCCGCCATTTGAGTTTTAAGAAAATGAACAAGAGATTAAGAAAGTTAAAGTATTGCGTGTGATTTTTTTCATTTTTGTTTTTGTTATATATATATACATATATATAATAAATGAAATGAAATGGAATGAAAATGGAAAGAAACTGAACTGAAACTTTGGAAGGAGATTGATACTAGGAAACCGTTTTGTCGTTGATGTTGTTTTTGTTTCATTACTGCCGTCGTCTTCGGTTTCGTTTATTTTTACATAATATCATTTACACCCCTTGTCTTTTACTTTTTTTATTGAGGGATCAAATTCTCCCTTTATAAAAATTATGTCCTTATGGTGCAGATTCCCCACATTTAATTTAAATTCAACTGATGTGATAAATAAGATTAGTTTTAAATAAATTTTAGATTATCTCAGTTGCAAATAAATTGTCTTTAAATTACTTACTTTTCTTTTGAAAACCTCAAATTACCCTTATATTTAGTTAAAAGATAATGAAAAAAATAAGGTTGGAGTGATGATTTTTTTTTCTTCTTAACAAAAATAAAGAGTAAATTGAGGTTTTTAAAATTAAAGGTATATTTAAAAATAATCAATTCACAAAAAGGATAATGCAAAATTAACCTATTAATTTCAACGATATCAAACTAGTTATTAATATTTAATGTGATATGACACTTACAAATAAATTGTCTTATCAATTTAAACTTAAGTTAGAATTTAAATATTTGAATCCTTCGAATTATTGTCTTTAATTAGGGGATGAGTTTTTCGTTTGTAATAAATCTCTGATGAGGTATGAAACATAAAAATTATTTGTAAGAAGAGAGCAATTTTGTTGAAGTTTCTATTGATGTTCTTACAAAATAGAACATTATTTTCTAACGTACAAAATTGCATAGATTATGTGAATTCAATAATAATTGAAGGTAGCACATAAAGTTAGCAATCATTGAATATTTTTATTTTTACTAATTATGACACCATGAAATGAAAATATACATGATCATATATTTAATAACACAATATCAAAATACATATTTTATCCCATGTTACACTAAATATAGTGTAACGCAAACTTTAATACTCTATAATAAATTACAATATAGTCCATTTGAATTTATTTATTTTACCTTGCTCCTAGGGGTGGGCATATTTTAACCGAACCGATCCAAACCGACCATTTGGATCGGTTTGGATTGGTTTCATTAGTAAAAAAACTGGTTTCGGTTTATTGGATTGCAAACCGACATCACTCGGTTTGGATTTCGGTTTGGAAAGATTCCAAATCGATTCAAACCGATCCAATCTAAAAATATTATATAATTACATTATATTCTAAGTTAAGCAATCTAACTAATTATATTTATCATTTTATGCAGATTTTCACAAATCAAAACTAATTAGGCCATAAGTTTTGACGGACAAGATGCACAATATTTTAATTGTCAAATGTTGTTCAACTTTATTTTAATTTTGTGAGTTTATTTTGAATGAATAGGTTAAGAACTTCTTTATTAGGATGTATTATGTTGTAAACTTATATGGATGTATCTTTGAATTGTTATGTAGATGTCTAGGTAGATATGAATAATATAAAAGAGGTATCAATTTGGATTACGGACACAAAAAAAAAACAAATAATTTAGGTAAAATAATAAAAAAGAAGTGGGTTTTTAGTTAATAAACTCAAACCGAGAATCCAAACCGATCCAATCGGTTTGGATCGGTTCGGTTTGAAAAATTTTTAAGTTGATATCGGTTTGAAATATTTTCAAACCGATAAGTTTGGATCGGTTTGAGAATATGTCTCAAACCGATCCAACCCGACTTTGCCCACCCCTACTTGCTCCCATCGCCAACAAACACCACTTTGGGCATGAAATTACATGTTGAAGTATTTTGGTCATTTTAAGATTAGGGACCTATTTGTAATTGAAAGATAAATTATAACATTTTTCAAGAATATGTAAATGCTTAGGAAACCAACATTACTATCGTTATCCAAATTCATGTTATCTGTTTATTCACATATGGTAAGTATCCAAAACGTAAGAATCTCGCCTTACTTGTACAAATATTTAAAAAATTTTATGATTGAATTTATAAAAAAAAATAATTAACATATTAAACTTTTCCCAGGAAAAACAAAAAAGAAAAAACCTTGATTCTGTTGCATTGAAATTCTAATTTATCAGATTTCATACCATATTATCTGTTTGTGATAAAGATATTCTTCTATGTATTTCTTCAATTTGTAGATTTCTTTCCTTTCTGGTGAAAAAAAAAAAGGAAAAATGCATTTTTCTATTTTGCAAATTTAACCTATAGTTGTAACTTGTCTTTTTTTTTTTTTTTCTTCTTCGTGTCATATTTTCATAGTGTCTGTCTAGTAGCTGCCAATTAATTTTTTTTTCATTTTCTATATAAAACTTGGATTATATTAAACAACATGGCCCTTAACTATAAGGACAGTTGGATATTTAAATTTATTTAAGGGAAATTATCATTGCACAACTTTTATTTTGTTTTATGTTCATCATCATAAAATTTTAACATGTTCTCTGCACCAGTTTTCTTTTTAAATTTGTATCAATTAGCCACTTTTGCACTAACACCGTTAAATAATTTAAACGAAATATCAATTTTATCTTTAATAAATTGAAAAACTATTTTATCTTATAAAAGCTTTGAAAAATAAAAAAAATTATAATTATAAAAATAACCCTAAATTTAGTAAAAAAAATAAATCCCAAAATTAGAATTTTTGTTTTTTAATAAAAAAATTATAATTATAAAAATAACTACAAAATTTTGGGATTTAATAAAAATCCCCTAAATTATTAAAAATTTGGGATTTATTTTTAATAAATAAATTCAATTTATTTTAATAAAAAATTTCAAAATTATAATTTTTTAATAAATAAATTCAGTTATTTTTAAAAAAAAATTCAAAATTAAAATTTTAAATAAAAATAATTATTAAAATTTTAGAAAATCTAAATTTAATAAAAATCAACTGAGTAGCTCTATTTGAGATTTATTTTTTATTAAATTTAGGGTATTTTTATAATTATAATTTTTTAATTTTTCAAAGCTTTTATAAGATAAAATGGTCTTTTAATTTATATAGGGGTAAAATTATCATTTTATTTAAATTATTCAACGGTATTAGTGTAAAAGTGACTAATTGATACAAATTTAAAAAAAAAAGACGGTGCAGAGAACATGTTACAATTTTATAGTTGTTGGATAGATATAAAGCAAAATAGAAGTGGTGCAGTGATAACTTTCTTTATTTAAATTTTAAGGTTTAGATTATGCATATATTGTTTTTTTTTTGGGAGATTAATTTCTTTGCATCATTACAGACACAACCCAATTACTACTAATTGGACTAAAAGAAAAATGGTTAATTTTATCCATTATCATCTTGTCTTTCAAATTTTAATCCAAAATATAATCTAGTTGTTCACTTATCAAATTTGTTATGATTATAAGGCTCAAATGGTCGTAAATGAGAACAAATTATGGCAAAAATTCAATAATTAAAAGATTCCATAATTTAATAGTCAAATTTATAAATTTCATAGTTTTTTTATAAAATTATTTGCGATGTACCATTATTTTTTGTATATAGTCATTTAAAGTTTTCTTTTAACTTGTTTTACTTTAATATCTCTTGAATATACTAATTAAATTAAGGGTTCAATTATGTTGGAACTACTCTAAGATAAAGCACCCTTTCATAACCACACGATTAAAATTATAATGAGTTTTTTTTAATGATTTATTACTTTGCGTATGTGGCTATAATTCGTGCTTTATTTTAGAGTAACTCCAAAATAGTTATGGTCTTAGATTAATTATCAATTAATGTAATAATATTGTATGTTTCAATACTTGCAGATATATCGTGATAGAAAATATATGACACTATTACAAAAAAAAATTGTAGTTAACAAAAAAAAAAATCTTTTATAGTAGATCATTTATTAAGAAAAACTGATAAGCATAATTCAAAAAAAAAATAAAGATCTAATAATAACTTGGTCCTGGACATCTACCATTATACTCACAATGGTCGGCCAAGTGATCCTATTTTATAGAAGTGGCAAATAGGTTAGTGGAACACTATGGAAAGAAATATCCATTAATAAGAGATAGCATGAGCAATAGCATTAGAGTAATGTATGGTTATGAAATCAGATTGCATGGAATCCACATTTTCTCATTTATCTAATCATGCAATCCATTATTTATTTGATCTGGATAAAAAGTTTAAATGCAACCTCCCACCATCATTATGTTTTAGTTGATTCATTAATTAGCCTTCTTTTCAATCATTCGCGGATAGCACCTTGTTATCTAAAACAATTACTAATTTCAACCAGAAAAAAAAAAGAAGAGAGGAGATAAGAGTAAGTGCTTGGTGGTATATGCACTCAAACTAAATTATCTTCCACAAATAGCTTTCAGGTTTCGCTTCAGGTATTTTTAAATTCTATGTTAACTTTTGGTGATAATTTTTAATATTTCATAAACTGAGTGTTATAATTTGATATCCAAATTCTATAATTACATATTTTAAAATGTCACGTTTATGACAATAATAATATAATAAGGATCAATACATCCACACCTTCATATTAATACTAGAGCCGGCAAAACGAGTCATCGGGTCGTGTTCGTGTTGTGTCAGTTTCGTGTCTGTCAAATTTAGGTTGACCCAAATCCGACCCATTTAATAATTGTGTTAGAATATTAAGACTCAAACCCGACATGAAAAAATAATCAAGTTACCTAATAACCCGTTTAATATCTATATATTAAATAAAAGTTACATCAAATATTTACACTTTGTCATACATATGTATGCACATAAGTACATACATACATACATACATACTTTATCAATATTATAAAATATACATATCTACTAAAATATTACACACACTATTGAGGTTTTAATTATATATATGTAAATAATATTATATATCAATATTATAAAATATACATGTCTACCAATATTTTATACATTTACACTATTAAAGGTCTAAATGTATTTAAAATTTTATAAATAAAATATTGTGTCTATATTCATCCTTTTAAAGAATAAAAATAATATCTTAATATTTGAGTTTTGATGACAAGAATCTGTAAATTATTTTAAAATAAAAAATATAATCAGGTCATTGATCGGGTAAATGGGTCAAGAATTTTAATCCTAACCCGACACGAAAAAAAATCGTGTTGACCCGGACCCGACCCATTTAATAATCGTGTTAAATTCGACGACCCATACCCATTTATTAGTGTCATGTTCGTGTCGGGTAATCGGGTCGTGTCAAATTTTGCCAGCTCTAATTAATACCACCATTTTCATAAGCTTTAAGATACTCAACGGAAATGAACAATAAACCTCAGATATAAATTTTAATAACAGCTAAGTGTAACTGCGTACCTAGTTTCTCTTTATCTCAATTAATTATGTAAAATGTAGAAGTTAAACATAAGGACTACAAGAAACCAATGAATGAAGAATAATACAACCTAGAAGCACCCAAAAATTTTCCACCTAGGGATGGCAATTGTACCCGCAAACCCGCAAACCCGCCCAAACCCACCCGCCAAAACCCGCCCGTTGCGGGTAATTTTACCCGTTGCGGGCGGGTTTAGTATTATAAATTAAAACCCGCACATGGATGCGGGTGGGTTTGGTATTAACCTTATATCCGGTGGATACCCGCATGGATATCCACCAAACCCGCAATATTTTTTTCAAATATTTTTAATTTAATTTTAATATAAAAATGTATAAAGAAAATAATGTCATTAATTAAATTACCAAATAGCTAAAGGCTCAAAGTTGTGTATGTGTGTATATGGCCTATATCCTATTCTAAAGTCATAATCTAAAGAAAACTAAAGGCATTTTCCTTCGAATTAGTATTTAAAAATATTAATCTTAATTATTATTATAGGCATTGTGTTGGATGGGTGCTTATGGTGGTGAATGAAATGAATATTTTCTCTTGGAGCTTGTTTTAAATGATAATATGAAATGTAATTATTATTTTTAGATACTAGTTTGTGTTTTTTAAATAGATTTGTGTAATTTATACTTAAATTTGAGAATTTGTGTTGAATTGATGTGGAAATTTTAATTTTTCATTTACATTATTTAAATATAAAATTGAGTATGTTATATGAAATTTGAGGTTATTATTATAAATTTATATATTAAACATTTGTGATTTTAAATACGGAAACCCGCAAAAAATCCGCCGGATACCATTGCGGGTTTGGTAATTGTTAAAACCCGCTGCGGGTGAATTTTTGTAAAAAAATTAAAACCCGCTGCGGGTTGCGGGTGGGTTTGGTAATTTAAATTTTGTGCGGGTTTGGGTTTGGTAATGGCAAACCCGCTGCGGGCGGTGCCCATTGCCATCCCTATTTCCACCCTTATTCGAGAAATTTATGTGGAAAGAGAAAGGCCAAAGTTTGACCGCCACATAGATCTTCTATTGGATTCATGCACAACAAGGTGACCTCAAAAGAATTAAGAAACATACAAAGTATAATGAAGGTAGACAAGAGTTGACACATCACAGCCCAAAAAAATAAAAAAGAAAGGAAAAAAAGTACCTAGGAGGCACAACCAACAAAACTCTATTGCTCCTTGCTTTTTCCCACCATTTCTATACAAACCAATCCACCAACATTCAGCCAAAAATAGGAGTAATTTAACCCCCAAAAAAAAAAAAATCTACTCGAACAAAGACATACACAAGATCGGCAGCGAAAAATTTTCTTGGAATAAATGACTCAAAACTCCTAAACATTTTATTTGACAAAGAGATAAGCATGGAATACATCAGCAGAAATAATAACAGTAGATTTGGCAAAATACAGACATACGGATCTTTCCAGCAACAAATTTTAGAATAATCGTTTCTTTTCTGAATTTTACAAGCATCATGTATTTTACACAGCACAACAATGAATCGTACCTATGCTGACTCAAAGAGAAGCATTATTGGTTTAGCCATGCATCACATTCCATGATGACCTTAAGACCAATTAATGATAAAAGGTTTAAAGAAGGCATTTGACGGATACAGAAGAAACATAAAGAAAAATGCAGCCGACTTCCGGAAGCATCACTTTTAAAATACTATACTATCTCTTTAACAGCTTTAGTACATCTCCAACCAAATGCAATGATCCGGTGACAAGAACCTGTAAATACACATTAAACAAATATAATATTTACAAGAGTGACTGCTTAGTGCATATATACATACATAAACAACAAACAAGCAAAGCAAAGTAACAGAGAAATAATCCATGCTATTGATATTTATCCAGAAGGGGGGGGGGGGGGGTCATTGCTTCTGATGGCAGGAGTATGATCTGGTTTATAATACAATGGTCATGCAACTAACAACAAAAAATAAGATGCCAATGCACACCCAGAGAGAGACAGAGAGAGAGAGAGTTATAAAACAACTTAAATACTGAGAACCCAGGTCCCAAAATCCTTCAAGAGTATGCACTTTTTCCATTAAAAAGTGATAACCAATATATTCATATATTCATAGGTGGTCATTCAAGTAATTGAGAATCCCCAAACCCCAGTAGTCTGTATATACAGTATCATATTAATGGCACTGGGTGCCTACTGATCCTGTAGATTAAATAAGAATAAAAATTAGTAAAACACTAACTTGTCGGTTTTTTGGAACCCATCCTTTGTCGATTCTAAAAAAGCCAAAATTGCAGTTCATTTTAGTTCTATGTTCTACCCATTTAGCCATGTTGTCTCAAACCAAAAAGATATCAAAGAGATTATTCTTACCTGAACTCTTATGGAAGGGTTTTCTTGTACACTATCTCTCAACCACTTTATTGTCAATGGCAATGAAGGAATTACTGCACTGCAAGCAAAACATTCTTCTGCAGGACTGCAAAGAGGAGCATCCTCATAAAGGAACTTGCAAGGAGGTAAGATCTCAGTGCTCTCCTTCATAGAGCTCTTTTCAAGTACAGGATCTGCCATCAACCCAAACGAACACCAGCCTCACTAAATTAATGTTCAATATCTTTAATCACTATCTGTTAATGCATGTGAATGGAATCTATACAGAAGGGAACTTTGAATAGAAATTTTAATCGTGATGACTCATCTTCATGTTGTGTATGTCGCATAACTGTCGTCAAGGGTACTCCTACAACTGTACCAAATAATTTGTGGAGTCAAAATGTTGATACTTATTTGCAATAAAATGAAAGCTTCCCTTTCTTGTTTGTCCCTGAATCCTGATAGTTTGTGCCTGAATTATTGGATGGCCTAAAAAAAATGGAAGTTAAAGGATGTGTTTGGCACATTACATTACATGGGACTACATTGCATCAGTTAGTGCAGTCAAATGTTTGGCAAATTAAAATATGGTGCATTATAATGTACCCCATAATATAGCACCTGCCGCATTAGACAAGCCCGGGGGACCCTAGGATTGCTCAGGGGATGTTTGGCACACTTTATTGCAATAGAATACATTGCATTAGGGTGCATTGCATACTGTAACGCAACACCACGTTTGGTGTAGTATGGACTGTATTATGAACAATAATCCATTATATTAATATTTATATTAAAAAAATCTAATTTAGATTTCTTAATATTTTAATATTTCATTATTAGCTATAATAAATTAGTTATTTAATTTATTATTAAGTAATTTATTCTATATATTAATTATAACAATATAAAAATAAGAAAATAAATTATTATTTATTATATTATAGTATACGATATTATTGAATAATATAACTAATGTAATATTCATATATAATATAATATCAAATTGTGGATTCATTTTTATATATTAATTGTTATAGCATAAAATAAAAAAAGCCAAAAGGCTAACGAGGCAATTGCAGCATTAAGCATACCTAAGATCCCTCGAGATTATTTAATGCAGCAGTTTCTACATTATAGTGCATTGTAATGCAGTCTCTTAATTTGCCAAATATGGGGACTGCCAAACATGGGGACATCATTAACTAATGCAATATAGTCCAATATAATGTAGTCTGTCAAACACACCCTTAATGCATCAACTGACACATTAATGCAGCAACAGCCACATTAACCCTTTTCTTCCGGTTATATTATAACAATTAACATATAAGAATGAACTTATAATTTAATATCACATTATACCTTTTTTATTTCTTTTATAGTATAATGATTAATGCCAAATAAATCGTATTAAATAATATTTATATCATTTAATACCCTAAGAATTTTGCAGTTTCCTTTTCTAAACGAAGAAACACGAGCCTTCTTTTCTTTTTTTTTTTAAATTATTACGTTATTGAGATAGAACAGGCAATTATTAATCATACTATGTTAGCTAAGTGAGCTTAAGACACTTATGCTGGAATCAAAATTGCTTTTGGCTGCTTGGAAGTCGAATTCATTACAGACTCCATCCTATGGTTAATTCAACCAAAGAGCCACTGGTATCTAGTCAACAAGAAATTACAAACTGTATTTACTCGAAGGCCACCTCAAGCTCAAAGTATTAACAGAAAAGCATAACTTATGCGTATGAACAGTAATTAGTATACCCATGTTAGCCCAATGAAAACTTTTGTTAGGTACAAATATAAAGGGGCGGGGGCAGCTTAGTGATTTTACTAATTCACTAATTAGGACTCAAGTATAATTAAGAGATTAAGGAGTCATTTAGGGTTTATGTTGAGTTTTGTCAGGTATTAGGAATAATTAAGAGTTTTGGGAGAGATTAACCTACCTCTCAAGTTGTAGGTCAGGATTGTTTTTTTTTTTAATTTAATTAATAAAAATTAGCCCTAATTTACCCCCAAGCCCAATCAACCCATTAGGTCATAATCTGTTATTCCCATCTATCATAATGCTTACTGAGTGGGTTAAGACCTGACAAAGAACATCAAGCAGAAAATATAGCTATTCAGCAACAGAGAACAAAAGAATTAGGTATTACCAGCCCCATGAATAATCCTCTCCCAAAGTCTCTGGAGGCTGAATTGCCAAGACAAGTCCTTGCCAGAGATAGCCAAAGGAATGAATGAGGAACCAGACGTAACCTTGCTATATGTTGAAACACTTGGGACGAAAAGTGCTTTTGAGAAATGAGTGCCTGAGCAAGATCGCATTACACATTGAATTAATAGAAGCTCAAAATGATGTGAAAACAGCAAAACAGCAATTGCCTTGCTGAAAGAAAACAGATGATAAAATATCATTTTGACTTTCAGTATTCAAGTACAGTTCACTCAAGTGATTTTTCCCTAGGAAGTGTTTCTCCAAGAAATAAAAGCAGCAAGTTGGGGGGGGGGGGGGGGGGGAAATCTGATTCCAGGCAGTATGAGCAGGACCGACATGCATAGTGTAACATAAGGATGCCAATGGCTTACCAAGATAGAATAAAAATAGAGCAAACTCATAATGCAAATTCACACAGTTGAAAGAGGTGATATGTTGACGAATAGGCTTGAGGTGATCCATAATATACGGTCTACATGTGTAAGAGACCAACAAAATGAAACTGATCATTTGTGTCTGAATTAGTGATACCTGAGGAAGCACATGTACTCACAAGCCGTGGAAGCAGAACTTGAGGGTGCCTCGCCTCCATGCAATTGAATAAAAGAATCTACAATGAGGCATGTACACCGAATGAGGTGCCAATAAAGGTGCCCACGAAGATCCACATTTAAAGAAAGTAATACAGGATTTACATACGCTTTCAAGGAATCACATGATGTAATCCACTCCTCAAAAAGTCTTTCTATTTGCAAAGTGTTTACCTGCTTAGATATTTTGTTAGCATGCTTGGTTTTCTCCATTTTATGTCCAATGTAACCATTCCTTTGAACAACTTCTTCCATATTGTTAGTTTTGGTTGTAGAAGACATTGATGATAGTGAAGAATTTCCGCTGCCTTTCACGACACTAGAGAACCATTTGGCACACGCTTCCATGCTCTCAGCAGTATGAGCTCCATCCAAGTAAAAGATCAGCTCTCCAGAGGAATTCTCAAATAACCCTGATGAATTGGGCACCAAAGAAATATCATAAACAATTTGAGCCCTCCCCAAAAGATGTGCAGTTGAAAGACCCCTAACAAATGCATCCGGCAAATCTGCTCCCTGGCCATCCTGTTTATCATTTCACCAATTTTCATAGTAAGTGCTCAGTTTCAAACCTAGACTGCATACTAAAGAAGAGGACCATTAATACCCATTGCAAAGATGATTACTATTTTTGGTGTCCATAGAATTTAACTGGAAAAGATGAATCACCAGATTCACACAACTTTAGGTTTAAGCAAAACCTAAGATGCCTCTCTCTCTCTCTCTCTCTCTCTCTCTCTCTCTCTCTCTCTCTCTCTATATCTGTGTCTGTCTAATGCTCAAACCCACCCTATAGCCGCATGCATATTAAGAAAAAATTGAAAATAATAACTCCCAATATAATTTCCACTAATTTCAAAGAATTGCATGAAAAAGAAAAAAATTACAAGTTTATATGTCCTCTGGTGTCTATCATGTAACTCCATGTTAAGCAGAAAGAATAATAAATTAAGGAAGAATAGGGGCACAACTGACATTGTGAGACACTTTCTCCCAGTTTCCAGTTCTTCGAAGCCAACATTCAGAGAGGGAGACAGCAAGACCAGCATTAACCAACTGGTGATCGCCAGACAAGCTAAGCTCTAGTCCCTTTAACTTTTCAATATCCAGAGGTGCTGCTACCTCCAGGGGAACCTGCAATTGAGAAAAATGTTCTCTGAGGAATGCTGGTAACAATTATAGTCTTTCTGCTGCTCTCCCTGTGTGTGTGTGTCAGATTCAGTCAGAGTGAGGTTTCCTTTTATTGGTTCGATGTGGATGGAGGTGAGTGATCTGCATCAAACCTACAATGACTAATGTTGAAAAGCGATAGTTGAAGACGAAGATTATAGATGTATGATATGGGGAAATTATAAAATAAAACAATAGCAATCTACATTGGTCTAGTTGCACATCAGATTGTACAAAAAACCATTACATAACTAAAGTCCATAAAAAAATTAGAGTCGAGTTGGACATGCTTATATCTTCTTTGGTGGAAATGGTTATTTTAAACTAGATTGTAATAAAACTAAACACATTTCATACATGTCAGCATACAAGTTAAATTGGCATGCAAAATGGATCACAATAAGAAATCATTCTGATGCTATTCCCTGCCAATCCATTGAGAGAGTTGAATTCTTTTACAACATGGGATTCAGATATATTCCAAATACTTCTATAAAGACAGAACCAGGTGTTTAACAAGAAATATATAAGCATGTGAAGTAGGAATTAGGATAAAGGTTACAACAGAGAAGAGTTTAGAATGATACCATCAATTCAAGTGCCCTGTCCTGAAGAACACTCATTGCTTCAGAGAGCTGGGGTACAGTGAATGCGGGAATTTGTGGCTTCAGAAGCAGGAAAGACATCAACTCAGAAAATACTTGAAAATGAAAACTGCCCATTTGAACAATTGAAATACCAATAATGAAATAAATCAATGCTAAAGAAAACCATATATTCATGCAAGTTGAGTAGCTAGCATATCAGATGTATACCTTGAAAATTCCAGCTTTGTGAAAAGCAATGTCGTTGAGGGTATTTCCTGCGTAAGACAAATACTGTCACATAAATAAGAGAATAACTCATTCATCTTGCATTTTTTAAAACCCCCTCCCCCCCCCCCCCCCAATCACAAAAAAAAAAATCAGCGGCAAAATTTAGAAGAACGCACGAGCAATTTAGTATGAGAGCCACAACGGATTCCAAAACCGCTAATGACACTCCCGTGGAAGTGAAAAAAATAAATTTTCCACAAAGTTTGCAACAAATAAAATTCGAACTATCTGTGAGCAAGAAAATGAAATTTTCAGAAAACAACTCACCCAACACTTCCATATGATCCATGCCAAGAGAAGTAACGCCACAAACAACAGGCTCTTTAATCTGCAAATTTCCAACATCAAATCCCATAACCATTAAATTTATCCTTTACAATTATTTTCACAATCACTTCAAATAGCATGCTAATACAATGCACAAGGTCATCTTTAATTTTTTGCTTTTTTCTTGTAAAACCATAAGGATAAGCTCTTAAACTTTTTGTAAACTCTACAACAATCACGAAAGGCAGTTCTATGATGAGATCCTTACCACATTTGTTGAATCCTTTTCTCCGCCAAGACCAACTTCAATAATAGCAACATCTACCTGCGAACAAGAATTGATTCAGTGAAAGAGAGAGAAAGGGATTAATAACAGGTCAAAATAAGGCACCAAAATGTTAGTCTGTGAATCTGAAATTTTATAAAAAAAATTGCTGCTGGTGAACAATGATCGCATTAGGAATGTGCAAATTAAGGAGATCAAATGAAGGCATTAAAAATTTAATAGAACTAGAAATAGAAAATATAGGTGGAGAATTAGAAGGGGGAAAGGAGTCATACATGATAGAAAGCTTGTGGTGATAGATGACATTACCAATAGCAACAAGCATAGTTACTTTTATGTATATTATGAATACCTAATTCGTA
Organism: Citrus sinensis; assembly: GCF_022201045.2. Taxonomy (NCBI): domain Eukaryota; kingdom Viridiplantae; phylum Streptophyta; class Magnoliopsida; order Sapindales; family Rutaceae; genus Citrus; species Citrus sinensis. The sequence continues at coordinate 10,696,640 of NC_068564.1, forward strand.
TTTGCAAGCTGGCCCAACAAAATTTCATGGAAGTTTTTGTGGTGTGGCAAACGTTTCATGGAGTTTAAAGTGGAAAATCTTAAAGACAAGATTATTGGGGACAATATAAGTGTTTCAATTTTGGTTTCAAATCAAATGATATGATTGAGTGTCTAGAGTGATATTCATGGAAGATCTGAGGATCACTACTGGTTGCAGAAACATAGAAATCATTCCAGAAAGGTTTTGATACAATCTTCCATATGCTTCTAGAAATTTTTTAGGAGGAAGATTTAACACTTTGGAAAGCCCGGAACTTGAATGGTATCAGTCTCTGGAAGAATGGAAAATAGAACATACTGTGAGTGAAGGAAAATAAACATCCTAGAATGTGGTTTAACAATAACTGCTCAGTTTTTACTGCCAGCATGAGTAAAACAGATAGCCACTGCAAGGCCAGATTTGAAAGATGAGCACTGATGAAAATTAGATATTTCCCGACTCACCTGTTCACATACAAATATTTTGAATGCCAATACAGTGAGGAACTGAAACAGTGGAGGCATCGGCAGGTCTTCCGTAACATTTTCCTGCAAATTGAAATGATCCCAAACACGATTAAAGTACTAAAACAATATTTAGCCACAAAGCCCAAGGAAAATTTACTGGACAAATTATCATCTAATGCAAGGTCAGATAGTTAAGAAGTGATCATAATCAACAATACACCTTCACATACCTAATCACCTAAATTTAGTTTCCAACATTCAGGCTGGGAAATCAGCTCCAACTTTTGTTTAAAATACCGCTCATATTCTGCCTTGGCTTCTAAAACATACAAATGTCTATTTTTTCCATTGCTTTAATATAGCTATTTGTATAATTTTTTCATGTCCAAAATGAGCTTGAAAGTAAAAACTTTTTCACAAATTCAGGTTAGTAAATGATATGAGATTTGAATTATAGTCCTTCACCGTAAGTATGAAAAAAGGAAGAAGAGTATGGGAATGCCAATTGCCAAAACTAGAAGCAACAGGGGCTGCTCCTAGTTTTGTTTAAAATACCACTAATATTCTGCCTTGGCTTCTAAAACATACAAATGTCTATTTTTGCCAGTGCTTTAATATAGCTATTTGTATAATTTTTTCATGTCCAAAATGAGCTTGAAAGTAAAAACTTTTTCACAAATTCAGGTTAGTAAATTATATGAGATTTGAATTATAGTCCTTCACCGTAAGTATGAAAAAAGGAAGAAGAGTATGGGAATGCCAATTGCCAAAACTAGAAGCAACAGGGGCACAGCCACAACCAATTTCACATTTTACTCATTTAAGAGAGACTAAATGCAAAAAGGGTACCCATCAAGTACAAGAGTAGCAGAAAAGATAGACTTGGGAAAAAATACTTACTCCCAGAGTAAATACGTATCAAATCGAGACTAAAAACAGTAGTTACCATAAAGAAAAATATATCTTACCCTCAATAGGTGCCAGCACTCCCAAAAATAAAATAGAAATTTATCTTCAGTTATGTCCAACCTACAAAGGCATTTCAGTGTTAAAAAATAAGATAGAATACTTCAGAAATATCCGTAATTCAGGTAATTGATCGCAGCTAGTTTATTATTGAGGATCTCTCAAGTTGAGGTAACATTTATCCCAACCATTAAAATGACTTTTAGTTAGACACTAAGTGCCAAGTTAATACATACATGACGACAGTTAGATTTTGAATCTGCTTAATATTGATAGTAATACTTCTATATACATCAAGGAAATTGTTCTAATAATTTCCCCTGTTCTCATGAAACTATTAGTTCCCTTCTGAAAAAATTAATCAGATCACATTCAGCAAATGAACTATCCCTCCAGCCCCAATTATCCATCTCAATAAATAGTCAAAAGTTACTCAAGTTGATGTCTCATCTATGTTATAACTGAATTTTCTGTAGACCCTCAAATTTGACAGCTGAAAGAAATGAATACAGAAATCACAAAGATGACTAAAGCAGATGACCAATGAAGTTTAATGTCCCTAAGTAAATTAATAATAATAAATAAGTGAAGGTCCAACCATACTGAAATTTCTCTATGATATCTTATTAAGAAATAGAAGGCTACAAAGTTTTCCTTCTACACTGAGACCATCATCACAAAAATGAGTAAAGATAAATGATAAAAGGCATAATTTTACGGATATAGAGATTCTGTTGCAACAATTCCACACACCATTCCTGAATTTGGCAAAAAATGTAGCAATACTCCATGGAAAAAACCAGGAACTTTCATTTTAACGGCTTAGTTCTTTCATGATTCATCAATTCATACATCCGAACCAGCTTAGAGGATGTAGAAGGCAAAGGTGCATGGAAAAAACCAGGAACTTTCATTTTAACGGCTTAGTCCTTTCATGATTCATCAATTCATACATCCGAACCAGCTTACAGGATTTAGAAGGCAAAGGTGCTGGGCAAGGTGCAGTTCACGCATGGCTAATTGAGCATGGCAAATCAAGTACTTTCAAGGTAATGTAGATAGCAAAAATTTTACTGGTGTATTATGTGAAGAGGAAAGCATTGATTATGCAAGTGGCTTTGGAGTTTTGGTACAACCTTTTCAGCGTAGCTGAGATTTCAAGGGTGATTCCACCCTCCTGTGATCCTTTGATAACAGATCATTTCTGTACCTATGGCAGGGAAAGGACACCAAAGTGCTAATGGAGTTTCACTGTCATGGCAGTGTTCCCAATGATGTGGATGGAAAGAAATTTCCGGGATATTTTAAGAATGAGAAAAAGATCTTCAATTTTAGAAGGTGCATTTCTTAATTCTTAGATTCTCTTTTGACTCCAGTTTCTAAGGATAATGAATGTGCATTAATTTTTAATTTCATGCCTTAATTGGGTTCTAATCATTTTGTTAATAACGAGATGTGTTTAGCAGACTGCTGGTCCACAGAGTAGTATAATATTTTGTTTCCTATCAAAAAGTAGATAAATAAATAGCCATTTAAACATGTACATGAGTCTTGAGCAACATATCCTTCGGGAATGCAAATCTGGTCTCTAGTTATCTTGTCGTATTTTTATTTTTTTTGTGTAAAACCGCTCATACCCTTGAGTGATGCGTAATAAGAACCCAAAATGAAAATATTTGTCAAATTGGTTCTAAAAAGCTAGAAAATTTGAACATTACTAACCCATTGATGCGAAATCGTTCTCTCACATCAATGAGATGGGGTGAGGTGAAGAGTCCAGTTCGAAAACCACACTCCCGTAAAATAGCCTCGCAGAATGTACACGTTGAACCCTGAAATATGTATTCATCAGCATTAACAAACTGAAAATACAATGAAAGGTGGGAGAGGGGTGTCCTCCAATTTTACGTGATTCAAATTCTCAAATATTTTTATGCGTACACCCAACACTTCTTCAAAACAGATACTGAAGTTTGTTATAACAATAAAGATTGATGCAGATATAAGAAGGGCAGGGATCTATAAATCCAAAAGACAATTCTTCATTACTGAAGTACTAAAAACTCAAAGTACAATCAGAGACAAAATCATTTAATTGGTATCTGTTCTTTTTTCTTTTGAATAATCAAATACGAGGATATCAGAAACATATAATGACATATTTATGAGTTGGAGAAGCAATATCTTTTAAAAGGCTCTAACAAAATGAATGCATTTTTCAATTTAACCATCGATTTTGAAGCATTTCTTTTATGGATTTGGCAGCTTTTTATCGCTGGTTGACTAAATAAAGAGAAAATGTCCAGAACATTTCTAATGAAATAATATTGTCCAACCACTACCAAACTGAATCAGCGCTTGCTTAATCTATAAAATTTATCATTAACTGGTTGCACAGAGTAAAAGTTCAATTCACAGAATATTATGGCTGATCAATTGAGAATATCAGCCTAGACCATACTGTGGGTCCAATCCATATTAAAGGACTATTTTATTTGTACAAAAACAAGCAGAGCATGAAGGTTTCAAACCCTGCCTTATCCAAGAAGTAATGAATTAGTGAAAATGATCGATACCTTCCCTTTTGTCCCTGAGACATGGATAACTTTGAGCTCAGCTATACGATCCTCCAAGCCTAGTATCTATATAACAGATAACTAGATTTCAAAACTCAGGCAGAATTATTTCAGAAGGAATAAATGAGATTCCAAAATGGATATGCATCCAAAGTAACTAAGTTTCAATCATTGATATTCATTCTAATAACTGAAAACCATGCAACCAGAAAAAAATGCAAACCAAATCATATCACTGACAACAAATCAGCACAACAAATACAACATAAAAGCATAAAAAACTAAAAGAAAATGGATAATGATAGGTTATAAAAGAGAATAAGTTTATATATGTACCGAAAACATGGAATGGAGCACATCCTCCTCGAATTTGAATTTCTCAACACATCTTTGGGTTTCAACATGGTTAGAGAAAGAAAAGCCAACATCTTGATTCCAAAAGTCTTTCAGTTCTCATCCACTATGAACTAATCTGCCATCCATGGTCCCAAGACCCACTCAACTACTTAATGCCCCAACTAAAGTGATAGCACTGGTCACAAGTTAACTATCTCATGTACTACCCACAAATAGTAAGAATTGGGAAACTACCCATATGGCAAGATGTGAAAATGAAACAAGAGTTCACTCAAGTATACAGTTCTCTGGAGCAGAAAGTTCTCTCCTATGAATGACATACTGTAATTGCTAGCCTAATAACATCCTCTTTTGGTTATTGTTGGGCTTGACCTTAGTTCTTCGTGAGTCCTGAACGGTATTTGCCCTTAAGTTAATGTCACAAATATTAAAGAAAAAATTCAAAAGATGAATCTGCAAATAAAAGCCTTCTCTTTTCTTTCTTACACACCCAAAGTGTAAGACATTGCAGAGATACATAATATATATAGACTTCTGGGAAAAAAATTGAAGGCACTTTGGTCAATATTGAGCATCATATTAGTTTCTCATAAAATTAATGTTTGCCATGGTACCAACAAAGTAAGCTTCACTCATAAAACCAACAAGTAGAGATGCTTTAAATACAGCAGCTAAGAGAAGAAAAATTTAGAGCTAACCAAAGAAGCCACATAAATGCTAAATTAAGGAGGAAAATCGCCCAATTTGTTTGGTACAATTAAAAAGTTCTTGAAAGACAATTACTATTACCTTAAACTTTTAAGATTACCTTAAGGATGGAAATAACATTGAACATTTCAGAATCCAACAACAAGCAAAAATGTAAAACCCTAGAAAAATGTAAAACCCTCAGACTAGAAATGCAAGAATTCCTATAAGATTCAAGCATGGATGTAGACCAAGAAACTAAGTTAAGATAAGAAAGACTGACTATTTCAGTGATATAACACAGGGCAGTGGTGAAGCTACTGCATCCAATTCCATTTCTAACATACAGAAAATATGATGTAGCATTCATGTTTCATGAATTGTACGTAAAAAATTACTTTTGGAAGTCAGAAAGATACAATATTCTAAAAAATAAAGACGTGAAAATTTCAATCCTGCCAGTGTTACCTTAAGATACATCGACATTCTTTGCAGTTTTCCATATCTACCAGCTATGTGTGATTGCTCTCCACGTTTCTGCCGTGTAATTAGAGAGGAAAGTGCTTGCATTGCATTTTCATATGAAGATGATAGAGGTAAATTTTCCTCGTATTCTGTCGTGAGTGCATTACTTACTGTTTTTCCCTTGACCTGAGATGACATCTTTGCATATCTCAAACCTGAAACATTAGTGCAGAAAAAACTCAAGCTCCTCTTATGCACCTTGCATCAAGATAAAGGACGTAAAATTTTTGAAGTCACTAACGCTGGGTGATTTGTGGATAGAAATTTTCCCAATCTCAAAGAATAACATATTACAATGTTTCAAATACAATCAATGATCCTTAACCAAACCTGTGACATCTCATAACTAAGGGTGTTAAGTGAATGATTTGGTTTTACAGTCAAAGACCAGGAAGAAATTCAGACTTTACAGTTGAACGATCTTCAACACTCATACAAATTGTATAACATAAAAATTAGAAATTATATATGCATTTCCAATGTGCAACCAAGTGCATTTACCTTATAAGTAATATATAAAAGCTTGGTCCTACCCTTTGTCATCTGGTGGAGATCATTGTTCCCAGTGAGATCATGAATGTTAAGGGAGGCAGGTAAACTAGTAAAGCTCCATTTTTTTCTCATGGAGAATTGACAATTACGGAAGTGTAAAACTCCAAATATCCCACAGTTCAGAGTAGTATTTGAATGAACAAGCATCAAAGAGATCAATCCTGCGTGTCAACCAAAAGCACAAGTAACAATTAACAAAATTAGCTGAAGGCATTCTCACTTAAAAATAGAAAATATTGCTTTGAATCTTTTATTCTACAACGTCATAAAGAGAGGCAGAGGGCCACACAACGGAAAAGGAGACAACCCCAGCCCCAGATACCATTTTTTTTTTTTTTGTATGTAGCCTAATGGCAAACCAAATCAGCCACAATTGTTCAGCTTTGTTTTTCATTTTAAGAGATATGGTACTTATTATTTACCAGGACATAGCATAATTGTCAAATTATGAGTTGTGATCCTTATTACTGCCAAGTATTCTCTTGATAAGGACAATAATAAAGTAGCAAACCAGAAACCCATCTTTGTGATTTCTGAGCATTCAAAACCTGCCCATGGTAACATTCAACCTTTATTTATTTTGTGAATACGTAAGCTACTGGAAAACAGAATCTTTAAAGATTGCTGCATCTAAGGACCAAATTAATGAGCATCATGATGATTCAACCAACACTAAAAGACCATCTCATGAATAGCAATCAAATAGTCAGGAATAATTAATTAATCCCAAGGAAATGATCTCAACTCAACTCAAAATTTACATGTATTGATCACCTGAATTAACAGAACATCTGGCAACACCTATCCTCGCTTATTACTACTTTCTTGTTTCTATGAAACTGGAGCACTAGGCTAAGCTCCGAAGGAGAACTTGATTTTCCCAGGTCGTAAACAATGAGAAATCAGGTACCCAGAAGCTATAGCTTGAAGAACACAGTAATCATTTCTTCTTCAACTCTAGTAAAATAAAAAGAAAAAACCAAAGATCATATGCAAACATCAATGACGCACCCACATACAAAAAACATGGTAAATATGTAGTGAAATAGAGAAGTAGAGTTTAGAGGCTCAATTTACAAGTAAAAGGAGAAGACGTTGTCCTTCTTTTAGAATGTTGAGAGTTGGGTGCCACTTTTATTTGTTGTTATTTTTCAATTGAGTAACGAGTCGTTCGGTGGTACTTTTTGTTTTGCTTCCTTCTGTCGTCTGCTTCAGTGCTTTTGCGGCTTTAAGGTAAGCAACCACGGCTCATGATCAATGGCGATAACGGGTGTTTCTTTCGAATTACGGGAGTTCTCGTTCATCCTTATCAAATTGGTCCTTTTGATTCCTCAGATGGAATGACCAAAATACCGTTTAGCACTTTTTTTTTCTGAGTTCAAATGCCATTGAGCAATTAGTTTGGTAGTTCTTTCATCCTTATCAAATTGGTCCTTTTGATTCCTCATATGGAATGACCAAAATACCATTTAGCACTTTTTTTTTTTGAGTTCAAATACCATTGAGCACTTAGTTTGGTAGTTCTCTTTCATCCTTATCAAATTGGTCCTTTTGATTCCTCACATGGAATGACCAAAATACCATTTAACACTTTTTTTCTGAGTTTAAATGGATCTGACTACGGTGCAACGGTGGTATTGTGTCACCATTACATCCAGTTGTTGGGTCTACTTGGATGGATGTATCCATTGAGATTCAACGGCTGGGTGCAACGGTGGCACGATATCACCGTTGCACCATAGTTTGGTAGTTCTCTTTCATCCTTATCAAATTGATCATTTTGATTCCTCAGATGTGAAATACTAACTAGACAACCCAAGAGGGGAGTGAATTGGGTTTTTAAAACTTTAAGCTAAACAAATTGCACTATAATTTAATCTATTGCCTTAATCAAATAAAAAATAATAAATTCAATAAAGCTCAATAATAAAATAGTAAGGGAAGAGAAAACAAACACAAAGATTTTTACGTGGTTCGGCAACCCCACCTACGTCTACACCTCCAAGTACACCGGGCTTGAGGATTTCACTATCCAAGCCTCCCAAAGCTTCAAATGCTTACAATTGACTTTTCAAGATGTCAATGAACGTTTACAACAAGAGATTATCTCCTCAATCTCTTCACCTCAAGTGTTTCTCATACTTGTACATTCACAATTTGATGAGAAATGAAAATTACAACAAACAACTCTCTTTTAGAGTGGATATACAAATGATAGCTCAATGAAGATTTAATCTATGATGATTTTCGAAATTGAAGCTCAATATATGTTGTGTGCACTTGTTTATACTTGCAAAGATTGCTAAAAAAGAATTGGATTTAAGTTTATATAGTTTGAACTCAAAAACTAGTTGTTATTCACTTTTTGTTCATAACCGGCTTACCGTTTGTGGAATCCGGTTAGCCGCTTGTATGTTACCGTTAAGGTAAAAATTTAAATTTTAGAACATCTGATATGCTGCTTACGATATCCGGATAGCCGTTTATGCTTCAAAAGCTTACTGCCCAACATCCGGATAGCCGCTTACGAAATCTAGATAGCCGCTTTCCATCTGAAGAGTTTCTGCCCAATATCCGACTGGCCGCTTGTCACATCCGGTTAGCCACTTGCTACAGTAACGATACAGTGAACTGTTTACTAAAATTACAGTTTGATCCTAAAATTTTATATAATTATACTATAGCTCAAAACGTTATAAATTTTATAAATAGGTCCAATTTCAGAATCTCTAAATAATGTTTGTTATTCTTAAAACTTTTTGAATTTATGATATGGCCTCCAATGCTATGAAACTTTTCAAATAAGTCCTTCTCTAAAATTTCAAGCAAAACTTGTTGATTTTAAAGTTTTCAAAACTCTTTCAATTAAACCATAAACTTGAAAAACAACTAATTTCATAAAATCATTTTTCCATTAAATATAAAACCTTTATAATGTGAAAATAATGGTTTATTTAAAATGTATAAAAAATAATTTGAGCTTAAAAGATTAATCATTCTTAATCTTGTTTGTTATCATCAAAATCAACATTATGGAAACATATATGCTAACAAGATGGAATGACCAAAATACCATCTAGCCTTTTTTTTTAATTTGAGAGATAATTTTATTAAAATCCATAAGCATGATTACAACAAACTTAGATTAATAGTTGGAACTTTATCCGACCATATTATGGAATAACAAATCCTTAATTAATACAGATTTATTAAAATATAAATCTTTTAATTAAAACATGCCGAAATATAAATATATAATTCAATATAATATATTATTGTACACTATTCAGTACTCACTAATTACTTACACCACTTTGCTTATTAAATTAATGCACTATAGTTACTAAAACAGACCAGCCTTATAGTTATAAGGATGCACAATATGATAACACGCTAGGGATGGCAATGGGGTGGGTTGGGGGTGGGGAGGCCAACCCCATTCTCCACCCCGTTAGAAATTTTTGTCTGTATTCCCCAATAAATTTAGTGGGGTGGGGATGGGGAATCCCCATGTAGGGAATGCTTTCCCCATCCCCACCCCATTCCCCATTTATTTATTTTATATTAGGTATAAATACATGAATACATGATTTCAGTAAGTTAAAAATTAGAGACTTAAAATAAAATCATCACCATATTATAAAGTATTTAAATTCTTTTAAAAAAATATCTAAAAGTTTGAAACAATATTTTAAAATGATATTAAAAGTGAAAAATATGGTGAAAAATATAATAATGTTTCATAGTTGAAAAATATTGTAGGTTTTTCTTTCATTCATATTCTGTTTATATTGCATAAAAATTTAAAAAAAATATTAATTGACATTATAATTCATAAAATAAAAATTATTAAATAAAAATTAAAAACATATTTATATATAATGGGGATTGGGGTGGGGAGTGCAAAACCAAACCCCACCCCATTAAGAATTTGGGAATTATTTTTCCCTCACTCCCCACCCTATTTCCCAAAAATTATTCAAAATTTTTCCCATTTGGGGTGGGGCTCCATGAGACCCCAATCCCGTAGAGGATTTTGTCATCCCTATAACATGCTTCATGAATATATTATTAGGGATAACAATGGGGTGGGGTGGGGGGTGGGGAAGCCTATCCCATTCCCCACTCCATTAAAAAATTTTGCCTCCATTTCCCACCTTATTCTCCAATAAATTCAGTGGGGTAGGGATGGAGAATCCCCATGTGGGGAATAATTTCATCATTCTCATTCCATTTTCATTTACCTATTTTATAGTAGGTATAGATACATGATTTCAGTAAATTAAAAATTAAAGATTTAAAATAAAATCATCACCATATTATAAAATATTTATAAAAAAAACTCTAAAAGTTTAAAATAATATCTTAAAATGATATTAAAAGTGAAAATATTCAAAGAGAGCCGCACCTTAAAAGAGAAAAGAAAACATAACAAGATTTTAGAGTTGAAAAATATTATAGGATTTTCTTTTATTCATATCCTATTTATATTACATAAAAATTAAAAAAAATATTAATTGACATTATAGTTGATAAAATAAAAATTATTAAATAAAAATTAAAAATATATTTATTTATAATGAGGATTGGGGTGGGGGTGGAGTGGAGAGTGCAAAACCAAACCCCACCCCGTTAATAATTTGGGGATTATTTTTCTTCCATTCCCCAGTCCATTCCCCAAAAATTATTTAAATTTTTTTTCCATTTAGGGTGGGGCTCCATGGGGCCCTCAAACCTGTAGAGAATTTTGACATCCCTATATATTATATAGAATCTTATTTTATAAAAGAAAAAGTAAAAAAAATACAATAATATCACTTGATAAGTATAGAGACCCCAATTGGTAATTACATCACAATGAAGTATTTTTCCATAGATTTTTGAGTAACCTGCGACCGGGCGTCTCTTTCTTTACGTCCAGACAAAAATTTTGCACGTGATCATCATTTTATGGTTTAATGGGTTTTGTGTTTCTTGTTAATTGTTTGTTTTTTATTTTATTTATTTATTGTAGTAACAAAGTCAAACTTAATGAGGGAACAATATGATTGTTTTCTTTAGCAAAGACCCCGTTGGTTTGTTGCTTGTAATAAAGAGTTCAAAGGAATTGATTTTGTCTCATGCTAATCTTAGGAGTCCAGAAAATATATTTTCTATCTATTTTTTAAATTTAATATTCTGTTTTTTTATACTTTAATAGGAATAGATGTTTTGCCTGTTGTAATAACAGAACTTTTCGTTTCATTTACCTCTTTCACTCGTTATGAAATCTCATGTTCAAAAAATTGTTCTCAAGCATCAACCAATATCACTTGTTACAAAAATAAAAAAGCAAATACAAAATTAAAAAATTAATATCTCTTTTTGTTGAATGGCCTTTTTGAGCATGACTCAAGAATAATTGTTTTATGAACCACATAAATCATGCTTTGTGTTACCCACCAGGCAAGAACAAATTGTTAATGTTTGTCATTAACAAAAGAATAATGCAAGAGACTTGTAATTTGCTTCATTGCCACAAATCAACTTCAGCCATTACCCTAATAGGATTGATTGCTTTGGAGTTCTCATGGTCCATTTTCTCTCAAAGTGTCACCATCACTTAAGAAAATTGTTTAACCACACATTAGGTTGAATATGGGACATTTAATGTATGAATTTAGACCCAACTTCCACCAAATAGATTTGTATACTAGGTGAACTCATAAATTTCTATTTTTCACATCATCAGCTATTTCACAATCTTGAAGGGTGGTTGTGTTCGCATATATAACTGTTGATTTCCTGTGAAATTTCAAAATAATAAAAAAATAACGACAATAACAAAAGCATCACAATTCCATGGTACAGCGACAAGTAGGCAATAGTGAAGACTTAGTCTGTATCACTCGACCGTCTACTATTGATATGAGCTTCAATAAAAGGTTTAATGTTTCCATCCAAAACAGAATTGAAGTCAGGCAGTTGGATGCCAGTTTTTACATCTTGTACTAGCTTGTATGGGTGAGAGACATACCTTCGCGTCTCTCTTTGCCATATATTGACGATGGCTTCTCTCTTTATGCAACTTACATTGGAAACTCCTTGCTCTCCCACAATCACAAGAAGTTTGGCTTTCAATCGATTAAGGGCCTTCATCTTATTTGCAAAGTGGTTCCTCTCACCTGCAGATGAAAATATCACTTTTCTTCTTCTTTGAAGTAACAGAAACCAGGGAGGAAATGCCATAGATACAAGATTAAAAGTTATTTCCTCTGCTAGTGAAAAGAGAAGAGAATATAGTTAGGAAGTGAATCAATTATTCACAGTGTGCAGTACAGTAACCATTTTATCAATGACTCTAGGCAAACTAGGATTGCTATATGCAAACATTTCCTTCAATGAAACACAAAGAATGCCAAACATTTCCTTTAATTTTGAGGACAATGGAAAAAACAAGAGAGCAACAGAAGTATTTTGATAGGCTTCCTTAGGTGAATTAAAAGAAACTTCTTCGGTGCATTATTTGTCAATAGCCAGTCAAATGATGTGTCATTCCAACTTATCATTCTGTGCACTAAAAACTCCAGGGTGAGGGAAAGTAGCATAACTGAAACTCATAAAAAAAAAATTCCATTTCAACCTCCAGATAAGCACAGAAACAAAGAATGGAACCGAAAATGCAGGAGCTACTCCACCTCCCCCCACCTCACTCTCCATGCAGTTTGATATCCCATTCATACAAGTTCCTTAACACTCATAAAACCGTCGAAAGAAGTAACATTGTGAACCTAGGAGTGGCAGAAGTGCCATTTATCATATCCTATCCCTCATGTGTTGCTGCTCGTCCTTGAAATTGCTAAATACTCTAAGGATGTGTACGTGGAAACATTTTTCTAAATATCAGGATCAGAGGAAGATTGTCTGTTTTCCTGATCAGAGGCATGTTACTGGATTAGATGACAAGCTTTCTAAAAGAAATAAAAATACTGATAGGACGAAAACCCAATAATATATCGGTAATGAAACCTAGAAAATCATCAAGCACCTAAGGACTGAACTGCAATGCCAGTAGGGATATGCTGAATGCAAGCTGCAGGTTTAGCAATACTCTGCCTTTCTCCTGGCAAGGAAGGGGATGAGAAAAGCAAATCCTCATCACTAATTTGCAGGTCAGGAGATGTTTCCAAGAAGAGAGGAACAACATCTACACATGCTAACGTAGCCTGCAAGATCAAATTTAATTAACAAAAAGGCTAACCGTTGCATAATGAGCATAACATTCGTAAAACACTCACCTAAAAAGGTGAATTGAAATAAAATTGATATTAGAAGCTATAGGACAAAAACGAATTCATAGAAAGTAATCAAGAATGTTATGGTGGATGCTTTGGTTCCAGGGGAAGAGAAATGTGGATAACCTCGAACTTTAGCCAGAATGGAAACAGTAGTTTTTACCTCATGAGGAAAAGAACCATTCGGAAAATTAATGAGGCAGTGAGCACCTGTCTCTCCTGAAAGATAGCCAAAAGCATACTCAAATTCGAATTCAATAGTTGCGGACTTGACACCACCATTCTTGCAGCAACACTTATCAACTACCCTTCCTCTATATCCTTCCTTGTCAGCCCATCTAACATACATGTTGAGAAGTTGTTCTGCCCATATCTAAATTTGAAAACATTAGTACTTTGAGTAAGAGATGGTACCACATTCCATTGTTTCATATACACAGATCATATTGCAACTCAACCCAATAGAACTTCATATAAACCATGCAGGACTACCATGCTCATTGAATGAATTAACACCTTAAATAACTTGGATATCCATATATACAATTCAATCAATGCGCAAAATTATACAAGAGGTGAGGCTTACAAAGATGAAGATTTCTTCTCAGAATTGGTAAGTTGGGGTAAAAGATAAAGAAAAGGAGGAAGCATGATTCAGTAGTTGAATACTGAAACTTGTTAAGGTTATCTAATAATATTCGATAAAAGAGCCAACAATGAGTTGCAACCATTTAAGTGAACAACAATGCATGATAAGATTGACTCCCTCTGTAATTTTAGACTTATTTTAATAGGAGCAAACTAGAGATAAGGACAACTGTAACAGTAAGGCTAATGTAAATTCTTGAAAACAAGAAAATCAACAAGCTATGAGCCTACGTTGAAATTAAAGAAACATATAATTTGGAGCAACATCTCACAGACCAAATTAAAAATGCGGAATTCAGAGGAAAAAGAACCGATGATAAATCTTAACAGTTCCCATCATGAGTAGGAACCCAGCATCCACAACGGCTCAGCTATAACAATCAGCAATATATGCATCTATGGTTTACTTGGACATAAGCATCTGCGAACCTGATAGCAACACAAAATTTTTTCACACCACTAGTTGGATGAAATTTTTAGGAAGGTTTATTACTATCAACTGAAAAAGCTTGTTGTCCAAGGACCAACAAGAATGAAACATTAACATACGCATTGTTTACCCATGTGCACTGCCATTTATAACAAGTCCTCCAGAGAGGCAACTCTTTTGTTTACACATTTTTTCTCTTCTAATTTGAAAGAAAAGGCAACTTGTGACCTGGATATTGAAGCTGCATTCATTTTTCATTTTCCAAGATTTACTATTTCAATCAAACTTAAAATTAAGAGCAAAACATGAAGACCAAACCTCAGGACAGATGCCATTTGATCCAGCTTTAATAGTTACAGATGCTCCTTCCACGTCATTTGGCCCACGAAGAAGCTTGGACATCTCATACTGATCCAATAGCTTGCTCACATCTAAAGATGCACGGTATGCTCGCTTGAAAAGCCCATAATCGATAGCTTCCATCTCAGCCAACTGTGATATCAACTTTGCTTCCTCAGCCTGCAGAAAAAAGCAAACAAGCTCCAATCGTTAATTTTACTTTAGAAAGAATAACATTGTCTAGGGACAAAGTTCTGAGATTGTCCAAAAAGCTTATTGAGGTTAAAGATTTATAAGCATACATCAAAACAAATAAACTGGAGTTTGGTCAAGATGAGTATGTTTTACATTTAATTTGTAGACATCTAAAGGTCATGTATGGTTTGTATCAAGAGGCCAAGGAAAGTACACTGAATCAGAACAATGGCTACCGTCAAATTATAGGCATACAAGGTTCATCTATGTGGATCTGTTACTATAGTGAAATAAGAATTCACACATAGAAATCCAATAAATCCAGTATAAGCAACACATTACCTTATATCGTAGATCTTTGAGAGCATTAACTACTTTGAGACTGTCAGCTAGCTTGACAAGAACTTCATTGGATTTAGTTGGGTCATCCCAAAGGTTATAGTTACGGACCATCGCTTCCTGCTTAATTCTTGTTGCTTCCTCGAGTTCTAGTGCTGTTGTTGCTAAACTCTCAGCACGAAGAACTGCATCTTCAATCTTCTTTTTCAACGAAAACAAGCCTAAACAGGTCCAATTTTTATTTCAAATCGAAACCAAGATGTACAACAACACAAAGATATTGCAAAGTGACTAATTCACTAGTAATGGTACCAATTTCGTTAGAAGCTAAATTACAGATTCTAATTTAGTGACATCAGTGATGTCAATCTACACCATTGGATTAAAGAAGAAGGATGGTTGGAATTTCTGCCAAATGTTTTAGGCCAAAATTCAAGTGAAAAAGGTCCCAAGTTGTTCACCTAATGCATTGTAAACCAAAAAAAAAAAAATGGCCATCATGCTCAATATCAAATCACTAATAAAAGTTTCCACATGTAAATGGAACGGGCGAGCAATTCAAAGCCAGTGGTCACAACCTTTTCTACGACAAAATAACTGGATTAAGTTAAATTTGTTAGACAGTAAGCATTACAATTAACACTGTAACAACACTTCTCCTTGTCTGAAAAAGCTTAAGGCACAGCTACTTAACATATTCCAAAAGCAACAATTAGCAAACCTTAAGTAAGTTCAGCACTTGCTGTACTTGACAATTAGTGATTTTATTCAACAGCAGCAAGGTAATAAACCACAGCACTTCAATATCAAAGATACCCAGATACCCAAAATTTTAACATTAAGCAATTAAATTTTAACCGGGTGGAAACCATTTGAAGGAAGAGAACAGAATATATATATGTACACACACACACACACACACATGAAAGGGACATTAATGCAGTTTCAGCAAAAAGAGACGAACCCAGTTGTTTGTAGACCTTGTTTTTCTTGTCAGTGGAATGAGAAGCTCCGATTGTGAAGCAAAGAAGCTGAGCTTGTGACTTGCTTCTGTTCTTACTTGTACAAGCTTGCCATGAAGCTGAACTAGTAGTTCCAGTTCCTCCTACAAATAAAGGCTCCGCAGCCATTTTACTTTTCTTTTTTTTTTGAGCTACAAATTATAGCTGAAAGCAGAAACAAAGATAAAATCGCGGGCTTTCCAAAAGGGAAGCGTCATGTCTGATTGTTAATTATTTGGTCTGTGTACCTTGGAGATGGCTAAGGTACAGACGCTATACCTAACAGCTGCACCTTAGCCAGCTTCACAAAGGGTGCATTTGGTAAGCAATTTCTCTCTCCTGTGCACGTGTGTCCTTCCACCATTGGGTGTGTACCTAACAGATAATGTACCCTAGCAAGCTCCGTTGTTTGTTTGATTGAGTTTGAGAGTTGAGACGTGCGTGCGAGTCCACGTACTGGATTCTCGCTCTCTCTCTTTTGGCGCGTCTTATCCTCATGTTTTGTTCATTTGCTCATGCCATGTCAGCTGTCTATATGATCAAAATCACCTCCCTAAATAACTGAGGTAAAAATTAGAAATGGTATTATTTTTCAATTAGTGTTCTTTAATTTCATTTGTTTTAGGAAGAAAAATTAGTGTTTTTGTAGTAATATCTTTAAAGGTTAAAATTTTTAAATAGGAGTGGGTACGGGGTTGATTTAGATCTAAATCGATCTAAATCAATTGATTTATGTCCACTATATAAATTTTGGAATGACAATGGTGTGGGGTTCTCTTCATTCTATTAAAAATATCGCCATCATTCTCTTAATAAATTTAGTAGGGTGAAGATGGATAATTCTCGTGTGGGGAATAATTTCTCTATTCTCACCCCATTCCCTGTTTACTTATTGATAGTACCGCATACATAATTTCATTAAATTAAAAGTTAGAGACTTAAAATAAAATCATCACTATATTATAAAGTATTTAAATTATTGAAAAAAATCCAAAAGTTTGAAACAATATCTTAAAATGGTATCTAAACTGCAAAATGTTTGCATATACTTTTGTATGTCAAGATCAAGCTACAATTAAACTATTAGTCAATAGTAGAATATTTCTAACTTACCAAACTTTGCTCAAAATTTTTGAAGAATGAGGTTTGATTTGTTTGAAGAGAACAACAACTTAAGAGAGAAAAGAAAATATAACAATGTTAACGGTTGTATAACAATAATATTTTAGGTTTTTCTTTTAGTTATACTCTATTTATATCATGTAAAAATAAAAGAAAATATATTAACCAATATTGTAATTGATAAAATAAAATTATTAACTAAAAATTAAAAAAATATTTACATATAATGGGGATTGTGGTGGGTTGCGGTAGGAAGTACAAAAAAAACTTTATCCCATCAAAAATTTGGAATTATTTTTCTTCAATTCTCCACCTTATTCCCCAAAAATAATTTAAAATTCACCTCATTTTGGGATGTGGCCTTATGAGGTCCCAAACTCATAGAGAATTTTGATATTCTTACATAAATCGAATGGAATCGATTGAATTGATTCAATTTTTTATTCAGTTTCAAATCAATTCAATTTTTTTAACTAATTCTTTTATATTTTGTAATTTTTCCCGATTTCTAATTTTTTTATGTTAACCAACAATTTTTTAAATTAACCGAATCGTCGGTTCAGTTCAATTAACCCATTTGTTTTTTACCTTTTCCTAATTCTGAATAAAATTATGTAAAATTGCTTCCTATCACTTTTTATGACTTCAACGAAGACATTGACGCTTCCCACCTCCTCTTTGTCCTTGGTGAATAAGAATAGTGCTTAGCACCTACACCTTCAATTCCGATATGGGCCGCACTAACGATCATGTTATTGTTAACATATATGTTTCCATAATATTGATTTTGATGATAACAAACAAGAAGAGGGAGAAATTTGTGGAATCATTCTTTAAATACATGAAATATTTGTCATCATCAAAAAGGGGGAGATTGTTAACATATGTTTTCATAATGTTGATTTTGATGATAACAAACAAGATTAATAATAATTAATCTTTTAAGCTCAAATTATTTTCTTTTTAAATAAATCATTATTTTCACATTTTAAAGGTTTTATATTTAATGGAAAAATGATTTTATGAAATTATTTGTTCTTTCAAGTTTATGGTTTAATTGAAAGAATTTTGAAAACTTTGAAATCAACAAATATTGCTTGAAATTTTGGAGAAGAACTTATTTGAAAAGTGTCATAGCATTTTGGGCTACATCATAATTTCAAAAATTTTTGGGATTAACAAATCATTACATAGAAATTCTGAAATTAGACCTATTTGCAAAGTTTCATAACGTTTTGGGCCGTAATATAGTTTTATAAAGTTTTGGGGTCAAACTATAATTTTAGAAAATATGTCACTGCAGCAGTTACTGTAGAAAACGGCGATACGACATATTGATAATGGCTCACCGACATCTAACAGAATTGAAGATTAGCCTCTGGACCTAAACGGCGATCCGACAATTTTGATAAACGGCTCGCCGATATTTAACAGAACTGAAGATTAGCCTCTGGACCTAAACGGCGATCCGACATCTAGATAACGGCGATCCGACAGTATGCAGAAAGTCAATAACGGCTAGTTTTCTGCTCCAACTATAAATAAGCTCAATCCAATTCAAACAAGAAGATTTCCAACGATCATCATTGAGCAAAATATTGAGAATACAACTTTCATTGAGCTTTAAATCCTTGTATTCATCTCATTCATTCACACATTGAGCTTTCATTTGTGATCAAACACATTGTGTGAGAGAAATTCATTTGTAATCCTTTTTGTAAAATCAAGTTAAAAGATTGTAAGTGTTGGGATACACTTGGGTTAAGAGATTGGGGATAATCTCTTGTTGTGAAGGTCCATTGACACCTTGGAAGTCAATTGTAAGCATTTGAAGCCTTGGAGGCTTGCTTAGTGAAATCCTCAAGCCCGGTGAGCTTGGAGGCATGGACATAGGCGGGGATTGCCGAACCACGTAAAAATCATTGTGTTTGTTTTCTCTTCCCTTAATCTTTTTATTGTGCTTGATTGATTTATTTGTTATTGCTTTAAATCCGTTTTAGATTTGCATTGAGTTTTGTTTTAAAATTGAATAATTTTTAATATCCCAATTCACCCCCCCTCTTGAGTTGCATACTTGTATTTCAGTTATTGCGTTGCAGTATTGCACCTTTTAAAAAATATAGCAAGGCCTAGAGCTTTGCATAGGGTCTAGGCTCCGAGAAAAACCTGATAACAACAAATAGAAAATGTCAAAAGTGAATAAAGATAGAATTTTAAATCGAACCTTAATGATCCGATCCTAACCCAACAGCTTCGATTCAAAACCGGGTCAACCCGGCCAAACCAAAAAATAAAAAATATGGGTAATTTTTACTTTCCTCCCTTGAGTTTTGGGCTTTTTATACTTAGATGGCGAAGATCTGTTTATTAGTGAAAACCCCCTACGAAATGCAAACGTTAGTTCTCTGTTAGTCAGTTATGAGCACTTTGGTAATCTAATTTGACAAGCAAAAGTTTTACACATTTTGGTTGACATGAGCCAGTGAGTTGTCAAATCATTTTGAAAAATTATGTCTTAATTTATAAAGCAAAATTTGCAAAACAATTCAAAGCTTAAAAAAGATCTTTCTGTCTTGAATTTCAAAGTGGACTTTTCTCTTTCATGAAGCACGACTAAGAGCTCTTTGTTCGAAGGCTAAAAAATCTTCCTTGTTCATAAAGCAGTATCCATTAGTTGAAATCGCTATGTTGAAGCCAATAACATGTTAGTTTCTTACAATTTGTTTGGGCAAATTTAGAGTGTTTTGATACTACTGTAAGTCAAAAATGTCGAGTGGGTGCTTGATTTCTTGTTTTGATGAAATTTGTGGAACTATAGAGTATAAAATTCAGAACGATAAGGTTTTAGCTTATGTCGAGTAGGTGCAAGCAAATGGTTTCAACTTATGTCTGCATTTGAAATTCAAACATGTGATGCACATGACGAATTTTTTTAAGTGATGAGTTTAACAATATAGCATAATGATGGATTAATGTTTAATTGAATTATTATTAGGCAGTTTTTTTAGTGATCATAAGTTAATATATCTCTTATTTTTGTTTGTACCTCCTCATTTTTGGAGCATATTCCTGGTATTAAGGTAAGATTTGACCTAACAAATTGAAATTTCAATTTTAGAAGTATTGTTAAAATTTGAATTCACATATGAATACAAACATTTGTAAAAGCTAATGTGGGAATGTTATATCATTGATCCATTAGAAAATGATTGTGTGGAATTTAGGGAAAAATGCTTTGAAAGTTACTACAATTTTACTAGTCAAAACTTATAAAGAATCTATCAAAGTAGCTTTTAGTTTCTTTTAACTATTTAGGAAGGTATCTATACTCCAAACAAGAGTGGAATTGGTTATAATCAATTGATTGACATTCTATCATTGCATTATAGAGCAAAACGCTAGTGAACTAGCGAGTCAGTAACATATAAAAAATACTATCATAGCTAGATAGTTAGTGTAATTAGACCATTTTGATGTTCAAAGTGTTACTGCTCCAACACAATAATAAATTTGTTTTCTTTAAAATAGTAATACTTTTATCATAGCTTATGTTATCAAACAACAGTACAAGTCCAGAAATTGTTGAAGACATTTTCAACTTTTAATTAGAAAGATGAGAAAAAAAACGTATCCGTTTGCACTTAGTCATTTATAAAATATTTGTTTTGGAAATTATTTTTTTCACTGTTGTTTATGGAAAACAGAGAACTAACTTTGAGAAACAATACTAAACACCCCTTAACATTATTTAATGTTGTACTGTAACTCACTTGTTTTGGGCTGATTTGCACATTGGTATTATAGTCACATATTGTTTGCATTTAGTATTTAATACATTTTAGCTTTTTCTTTAATATATGTAGAATTTATTTATGTTGTTTTATGGCATTGCAATGTTATGTATTATAATGTTGAAGCAGTAATTAATAGCAAAGTAACTTAGATTGGTTATGTTATTCCTAACCATTATTCACCGGCCAAGCTTTAGGCTAACATTAGGGACATTTGTTGGGGTAAGCCCATTAGACATGCTACTGGCTTTAGAGCTCAGCTGCTATTGCCTTGGACATCTGATGGCAGGGACTTGTTGAGTGACAGTGACATGCAGCAGGCTTTCAAAGAACTGAAGGATAAAGGTTATAAATGGGCAAGATTCAAAGTGACATCTTTTATAGGGCGTGAACATATAGTAACATCTTTAAATGGACAAAACACAAGCAAAGAACAACCACAAGACTTGATAACTCCTAAAGATCAGTTCTCTGTCAATCTCAATGCTGATCCTGAGATTAATTAGAATAAATTGGATGATGTTGAAGAAATTAACAATAATAAGCATACTATGACACAAGTCAGCCTTGGTGGTGGTTTTGTACTCAAAGATGACATTGCGGTTTAGCTCGGCTTTCAGAATTCTAAAAAAAGTGGTGAGATTTCAATTGAGTCAGATTTTATTTCTAAATCAACTTCAAGTGATAAAATAGAGCATCCTACTATTGAACTCGAAGATGTTGATGGTTTGCCTAATGCGATTAATGATGAAAATACAATATTAGATGGTGAAGAGAGTGACCACGGTCTTGATGATTACCAGTCAGGTGATGACACTGGTGATTAATCTGATTCTTCTGATGATGAAGTTGCTGTTTGTGTGAGGTACGACACTAACTCAGGTGGATTTGAGTTCACACCAGATGGAGATAACATTGTTCTAAGGCCTGGTCAGTTATTTATGGATGTTTATGAGTTTAGGAAGGTGTTGAGCGTATATGCTACTAGAAATGGGTTCAAGTTGCATAGACTTAAGAACAAAAAGGCCTTAGTGACAACTAAATGTGCTAAACTAGGATGTACATGGAGAATCCATGCTAGACCAAATTGGAACAGCAAGTCATTCCAAATCAAGACTCTATGTGATGTTCATATGTGTAGTGGGATTGATGATGACAATAAAAAAGCTACTTCAACCTAGATTGCAGCCACTTGTCTCCATGTCTTCAAGTCAACTCTTGAAGTTAGTGTCAAAATAATAGCAGTTGATCTCTTAAAGAAGTATGTAATTGAGTGTAGTGTTCATAGGTTATACTAGGGATGACAATTTAACCCGGACCCAGACAAACCCGGATATTCCGAATTGGGTTCAACCCGCACCAGAATAAAATAAATCCAGTATTCAAAATTAATTTTATCAACCCGCATATATGCGAGTCCGGTTCCGAGTTTGGGTAAACCCAAAAATCCAAAATCCGAACCCGAATATATTTATCTTAGTATTATTTTTAATTATTTTTATATTATAAATAGGAAAGAAAAATCAGCCATAATTCACACTTCTATAGTCGCAGCCACCAAACCAAAGCCATTCTTTTCCTCCCTCTTCAACTCTTTCTCTTTCATCTAATCTTCGTCATCTTCACACTTTCACAGTTGTCCTAGCCAAAGCAAAGTATTCTTTTACTCTCTCTTCAACTCTTCTTTTCATCAAATCACTGTCGTCACTCGTCATCCCTTCGCCACCTTCACTGTGTTTCATGTTCATCATCATCACCGCCTGTCGCTTGTCTATCTATTTCATCGGTTTTGGTCGACGTTTGTCTGCCTTCGCGATTGTAAGTAATCACGGCTGTGGCACTATGTTCATCATCATCTTCATCGGCCTCCATTCGTTGCTTCGCTGGATACAGATCTTTAAAATTCATAAATATTGAATCTATGAATCATCAGTTTGAATTATAGATCTATGTTATGGATTTGTATTTGTGAATGTTTCATTGCTTCGAATCATTGAAATTAGAATATGTATTTGTGTTTGATCTTTTAGAATTTGGGATTTGTATTTGTAATTGGTTTCTTGAGTTGATTAAGTGATTCGGGTTTAAAACTTGTAATTCGAAAACCTGAATTTTTTTTAGTTGAACTTGTACCGGACTCGGAGGCAATAAATTTGAGTTTAAATTTGGATCCGGAACAACATTTTAGTATCCAGGTCTAGAACTAGAACGACCAAACTTGGACCCAGACTCGAACCTAGATTTCGCTATCCTTAGGTTATACAGAGCAAAACATAAAGTACTTGATATGCTTGGCCAAGATCGCAAGAAGAGTTACAGCAAAATGAGTAGATACCAACTGGCTCTATTAAAGTATAACCCTAGATCGACAATAGCTATTGAGAGGGAATTTAATGGAGATGCAATTCACCCAATATTCAAAAGATTTTTCATTATGTTTGATGCAAGTAAGAGGGTTTTTTTTTTTTAAAGGGTGCATACAATTTATAGGGGTCGATGGCTGCCATTTGAAGGGCCATATAAAGGAGTTTTACTAACGGCAGTGGGCATTGACGCTAACTATGGGATATACCCACTAGGCTTATGCTTAGTAGAGTGAAAACACTCACTCTTGGGTGTTTTTCATGGAGGTTGTATGATCGGATTGGCTATTATGGAGGAGAAGGCCTATGTTTCATGAATGATCGGCAGAAAAGAGTGCTCAATGCAATTGATAGGGTATTTCCAAATGCAATCAAGAGATACTGTTGTAGGCATATTTATGCCAATTTTAAGAAAAAGTTTCTTCGCACATTGTTGAAGAAAGTATTCTGGAGAGCATGTATGAGTCCAAACTACTCAGAATTCAACGAAAACATTGAGAAATTGAAGAAAATTAGTGATGCTGGTCACTAGTGGCTTATGAACATTCCAACTGCATACTGGGCTAAATATACTTTTCCTAACTACAACAAGTGCAATCATGTGACTAACAACATGACTGAATCCTTCAACAATTGGATCAATAGTTTCAGAGGCATGCCTAGTGTTAGAATGCTTGAAGAGATAAAGAGAAAGGTTATGAAACTTATTCATAAAAGGAATGAGGCTGCAACAAAGTGGAATGAACATCTATTATCTCTTAGCAGGAGGAAGATTGTGGAAGCACAAATTGAAACAAGATGTTTGACAGTGATATTTGGTCATGAAAACATGTTTGAAGTGATGGAACATTTTTCTAAATTGTTCATGGTAGATTTAGGTAAAAAGACTTGTGATTGTGGGGAATGGCATATATCTGGCCTACCTTGCAAGCAGAGTGTATGTTCTATTGATGTAAAGAGGCTGAACATTGAGGATTATATCCATACTTATCTAAAAAATCAAGCTTTTGTCAACACTTACAAGTATCAATACTTCCTTTTGCCCGATGAGAATAAGTGGCTATTGGTTCCAAATAATAATTTGCAACCACCTATTGTGATCAAGTCTGTTGGCAGGCCACAGACAAAGAGGAGGAAAGCAGCTGATGAACCAGCAACATTCAAGAGCAGATCAAGTATCAAATGCTCAAAGTGTGATCACTGGGGTCATAACAAGAGGACATGCAAAAGGGCAACAGTCTCTGGCAAACAGGTTAGCTATCATTTCTATTTCATTAAGTAGTTAAGTTGAATTAATTGAATTACTTTTGATGTAGTGTGTGCCACATGCTATGAATAATTAAGGCAGATCTAGTTCTGATCAGCCTGCAACTCAAAAGACTACTTGCATTGCATTATCTCAATCTAGTGTCCATGACAATGGTGAGTTTGATTCACAATTCTCTTAATGGTTTTAGCAATCAGCATCCATCTTTATAATTTTAATATGAGATTGTTTGTTTTATTCATGACAACAAGACATGTTACTCAAGAATGAAACCATTAAAGTTATAGCATCCAGCATGTGAAGCAGATCAAGTGCAAATGTAAATGAAATAAAATAGCAGTGAAGCATAGATTGACCATTTTTTAAAGGGATCAGATGATACAACATCTTATTATGAGCAGAATGATGGAGATGACTAATTATAGGTTTGAGCATTTTGTTATTTATTTTTTTCGTACATGATACTATTGTGCAACCAAAGATAAACTTGCTTGGTTAACACCTGCAAACTATCCATGAATTTGTAGGAACCTGTTTATATTTAGTTACTTCATGCTTTGTGATGGCTTTTCGAATGTAGCCATGTATGATACGACTTCAATTATTTAATGCTGGAATGGAATTTAATGGATTAGCTTCACACTTGTTCTGGGTTGGTTTGCTTGTTGGTGTATTATAGTTTCAATTCAACTTCAGTTTTGCTACTATTAATTGAAATTATTATAACCAAATTATTGTAATTTCACTTAATTTTCTAATAATGCTTAAAATATTCATGTTATCAATTAGATAAGAGTTGCAGTATTGAAGTTTAATTTTATGTTCAAATCAAATAAGGTAGTTCACATTGTATGCACTTAGCAAATATAAGTTGCGTTTTTTTTTTTTATAAGAAATCTGAATAGGTCTGAATTTTGCTGAAGTCTGAATATGTCTAAATAAAAATATCTGAATGACATATTTGTTTTCTCTTTTTTGACACTTGAAGAGAAAAACTTAAAAAATAGTAGTTTGACATAAATATCATTTTAAGTGGTGCATATATTTGTTTTTCACAATTTATAATTTTCATAGGTTGGTTAGTTTGGTAGCATTAAATAAAAAATACTATCATTGTTGATCTTAATTTAATTTTGTAATAAAAGATGTAATTATAACATCAAATTTTATTATAAAGTCAACACTGTTGTTTTAGTTTTGATTCATCACAATGGACATAATTTGATTTGTTTAATATTTCAGTTTAATTAATGTTATCATGTGAATAAAAATTTAAAGCAATTAAAAAAAATCAAGAATAATACAAAAATATTAGGTTTATAGATAATATTGGAAATACATGAATTATTAAGGGTATTTTTGAGATTTGAAATTAAAATTTTTCATTTAGACTTCAGATAAAAGTGAACTTTTTTTACTTTTTCTATTCAGATAAAATTATCTGACAATAAGTGATAAGTTAAAAAACATAACGTAAAATAAATAGATATCTGAAAAAAGTTATATCAGATTTCAAACTAAAAAACAAACAACACCATAGTATCACAACTTTATGAAGACTTAAGCCACTATGACTAGTTACAAAAAAGGGCATTATAACTTTACTACATTTTCATCTTATCATTACTCGTTAAAATAGTCAAAGTACAACTTATTACAAAAGCTAAGCTAGAAACTTAGGTTAATCATTTCAGTGCAGTACCCATAAGAACACTCAGGAAAATAAATAAGTTATTGAAACAGGGGAAATTTACGAAAATAACCATTAATATTTTATTATTTTCGCAATTAACCCTCTCAACTTTTTTCTATCAACATTAGCCAAACACAAGTCTTTCTTCCCAAATTACCCTTCTTTATAGAACAAAACCAACATTGTTTCTCCCATATCGCCAAACCAAAAGCAGTTTTTCACTCTTGAATCATCAGCCAACGGCGACCGCAAAAGACAACGGTAAAAGTGATATCCGATCATAATCTATCCGGATCCAACACAAATCGACATCACTTAATGGTATGAATTATTTTCTGAACTTACTGAGTCGGGTGAATCTGAATCTAGCAACAGGCTGCCTGTCGCACCAAGGTTTGGTGCGACAGGTGCATGTCGCACCCACCCTGGAGATTCATTAAAGCTGTATTATTTTAATAGGACTCAAATAATTTTTTTTATAATTTCAGGCTTAATGGATTCAGTTGTACTTGAATTGTGTTACGATGGTTGGTGGGAGACATTAGAGAATGGTCGTATGGAGTACGTGAATGGTAAAAATCAAGCTTTTTTGGTTGGAAAAAATTATCTGTTTGATCAGTTATTGACAAGAGTATACGAGGTGTTACAAATAAACCCTAATGACTATAGTATCACAATGAAGACAACTTTGAGGTCTAGTAACACATTATATCATATATGTGCAATGCCCATGGATATATGTGATGATGAAATGGTGAGGGTTGTGTTGCATATGGCATCTGACGTAGCTATTTTTGGATGCATTCCTATATTCGTGACCACATCACCTCGAGTTCCAAGCGAAGGTATTGAGCCACATGTCGATACAGAAACTTCGTTTACAACAAATATGTCTGGCCCCGATAATGATGAAGAGGTGTTGCCAAGGACAATATCGCTACAGCAATATTACTCTCCAATCCACGACAATTATGACAACATTGATGATAATGGCGTTACGTTACAGGATGTTGGAGCAACGATATTTCCAATAACAACGTCGTTGGAGCAACGATATTTTCCGTATCACAACAATGATTTTCGGGCGGTTGATTACCTAGAAAATAATGTCGGTACGTGTAATTGGGCAAGGTCTCAATTTGAAGGTAGGAGGTACAGCATTCTTACCACCAACATCGCAGAGAGTGTTAATGCTTTCATGAGGGAACCTCGAAAATTTCCTATTACTCATCTTGTTGATCACTTTAGGAAAACATTGCAGTAATGGTTTTATGATAGAAAAATTGTGGCTGAATCAATGACTACTCGGCTAACAACATGGGCGGATGAAATAGTCACTGAGAGGAGAACTGTAGCTGAAAGAATGATAGTTCGGTCGGTGTCTCCGCATCGCTTTCAAGTTATAGGCGGTGGGCTTAAGGAAGGGTTGGTTGACTTGCAAAAGAGAACTTGCTCCTGCAGAGTGTTTCAGCTTGATCAGCTTGTGTGTGCTCATGCAATTGCGGCGTGTCTAACACACCGGGTGGATTTTATTAACCTTTGCTCGGACTTTTACATTACAGAATCGTTGGCGATGGCTTATGCACAACCAGTGGAGCCAGTTGGTGATGTGGCTGATTGGGAAGTTTCAGATGAAATTCAGGAGATGCAAGTATACCCACCAGTTAAGGCACCACCACCTGGCCGTCGTAAAGAGCTCAGAATACCCTCGGCTGGCGAGGACGTTGACCGGCGGACTGTAAGATGCGACCGGTGTCATGAACTAGGCCATAATTGTAGGCGATGTAAGAATCCTATTGCGTCGACTCGAAGTTAGTTGTATTTTGTGTGTTATTCGTTGGTTAAAACTATTATTGTTTTTGTGTTTCGTTGGTTAAAACTGTTAATGTTTTTTGTATTTCGCTGGTTAAAACTGTTATTGTTTTTTGTGTATTGTACACTTATATTTCATAAAACTGTTATTTTATTAAATAGTTCAAAATGTGAGGCATTAAAATTATATAAACTTAAGTGCGCAAATTAAAAATTAAAATTACTACATAGGTCTACAATATAATATCGTCATTAAATATATCAACCGCAATCTTCTTTCTAAAGTACTCGACATGACTAGCGTTAAACTCCAATCTAAGCCCGAACATTAAATACATCGTAACCATCAATACGAAAACACCGCAATCGCCAGTTCCGGGCTCTTGTTGCGGCGCGCTCTTAACTGCGATAACTTTCCACGGGTCTTCACTCCGCAACTCAGTTCGGATATTGTAGAAGCCAATATATTCCAACCATCGAGGGAATATAACTTCAAGTGGCTTGAATTTCAACTTGTACCTTTTGTTGTCGCGAAATGTGAGTAATGAGTCATAAATCCAGACTTTATTTTTCCGAAAGTCAACTCATGCTAGTACCCAATGCGCACCGTCCAAGTTAACAGGGATGAGTAACTGCATATAAAAATTGAAAAACATGTTCGTTATATATGCAATTGAAATACAACAAAGAAAAAGCAACAACTCGAATATTTTCATTATAGAGCATGTGAAATGTAATAAAATACATACCATATCGACATCCGTCATTGATTTTGACATTGTGTGCTGTCGCCCACAAAGATAACTATTCAAGCGGTCGTCAAATACCATTGAATCGACTGCACAATTCCCGTTATTCCATAACTGATTCAAGAACACCTAGTACATAGATAACCAAGAAATGCATAAATTAATAAAACTTAAAGGCAATAATTAAAAAAAAATTAAATAGTATTTATAAGTTTTGTCGGCACGTTACCCAAAAAAATGTGTCAGTATGTGTGACACGTTGGAGTAAGGCATTTGGATACTGCCGTTGTTTCTCGCTAATCAAGCGGAGATACTCGTGAATATGCTGTAGAGAAACAGAAATATTACGATTTTAAAAAAATTATACACAAATCCACAACAGTATACACCACGAGGAAAATATAAATACCTCATCGCCTAGCCATCCCATCGAAGTTGTCCCCAAAATTATTTGAAAGAATGACCGCGGGTGCTGGACTCTTCGGCGGACTCTGCTATCACCAGTGAACCATCGATCAAACTCAGCAAACAGACTAGAGTCCTCCAATCCTCTCAGTGGATTTACATCTACACTCGTATTCATGTCAATTGCATGCTCCATGATTTGGGGTCGAGGTAAAGGCCGGACGTTCTGTCCTCGCCTGACCGGTGGAATCATGTAAGGACTGTTATAAACATACGATAGTATGTACGCACGGCCGAACTTACTAACGCCTGGAGGCACCTCTGTGAACACCTGCACGCTCTCCCCACTAACATCCCCGTAGAAACTATACAATGATGTGGGCGTAGACAAATTTTCATTGCCCACGTCAGTATACACTCCATAGTCATCCGGGGCCTGTACATTCGCCAAAAAGAACATATTAAATAACTATCAAATTAAAAGTTAAACGAACATAATTATTAAATTTAAATTAACTTACCGCATACGAGCGTGCAGTGGGAGAATCCTTATTTGGACATTTAGAAAATGTGTCGATGAAGCCAACAACGGTTTCTTTAAAATCTTTTAATTCTGACTTTATTTCATACACATTACAATTAATCTTATCCAGCCGTCGTCGTACGTAATCATTAAACTGTTTTGTCCTCGACTATTACAAAAGAAAAAAATAAAACTTTAGAATAACAATAAAATAATAATAATTTATAAAGGAAAAATATCGTATATTATTTATAACCTCAGAATCCCGTGCGTCATCAGAGTTGTCTGTTTGCTGCTGGTGGTCATCAACAGCTACCTCATTCTCAAAAGTGTCATGACGTTGCTCTGGTATTGGGTTTGGTATGTCGTCATGATCGTCATGCTCGTCTGATTGCCTTGTAACCGACGGCATCACGTTGATTGAGGGTTGGTGCTGTAAAAAGTATTATTTAAAATTAGTAAATGAAAAGTCAAAAATTTCGATTAACAAGTTTTTAGTACTTAGAGTATACCGACCTTATGAACCCAGTCTGGAATGCTTGGCAAGTAATCCTTCACAGAGAGCCAATATTTTCTGCTACTCTCCTTTGAATTTGGCTCAAGAGTTTGTAAAACGTCCCCCTGCCATAAATTCAATTGA
Source organism: Citrus sinensis (assembly GCF_022201045.2). Lineage (NCBI taxonomy): Eukaryota > Viridiplantae > Streptophyta > Magnoliopsida > Sapindales > Rutaceae > Citrus > Citrus sinensis. The sequence goes on from NC_068564.1 coordinate 10,727,382, forward strand.
AAATTTTAAGTAAGTATACATAACTTAAATTTAGTAAAGTTAAAAAAATACGTAATACATAGTACTTACAAGACGAGATTCGTCGTTGAAGAACGAATAAACCTCCGCAAAGTTGATTCTCGAAGACGCCATGGGCTTCCATTGCAGAATGCGGGGAATCTTATTCTTCGTTTTGACGACCCATGTTGATGGCAACCCTCCGATTGCTTCGTAAATCCAAGCCTACAACAACCAAAGTGAAAAATCAAATAAAACAACTATCAAATATTTAATACTATAAAACTTATTAATAAACAAAAAAAAGCACTTAAACCCCAGACGTAAAGCCGTAAAGATTGTATTTTTCAATATTATGATCTGGATTTTTCAACCGAGTCTTCTTAAATTTCTCGTCTTTCTCGAACAGTGCATTGTCAAGACTCTCGTAAATCATTTCCCACAACAATAGACCTCATGGACGCTTTCGGAAGTACTGTATATCATCAACTTGGTCAAGCCAATCAAAATTAATTTGACAGTGATTTTTTCTTGCATTTAATACTCTGTCCGCAAAATAAAACAGCGCAATCTTTAATGCGTCCATATCGTCCATTTCCTCGAATTTTAACTCCTTAAATACTGCATCGAATTGCTTCACATTAATCTTACGATGCACACCACCAAAATACGTATTCCGTAGCCTCTGCTCCATTTCATCATTTTTTTTATTGGTATCAACACCAAATGAAAGTCCAGTAACCAAGCACCATTCGACAATTGACAAGCGAATCAAATGCTTACCAATTTGAAACCATAACTAATCCTCACGGCTATCTTCTTCATGGGCCACTTGCCGCAGTAAAAGATTGTGCAAAATTACCCCACTAAATGGAAAACTTCGACACTCCAAGAAATGCCCAAATATATCTTTTTTTAACATACTCAACTGCCGCTTTGTTAATTTTTCCTCGATGGCTTTTACGACCGAAGATAACATACACATGCTCGAAATTCGACCAGGAAAGTGATCAGCATAACGAAAATACATCTTGCCTACTTTAATATCCCGTGATTCTGATTTCACCATGTATCTGTAATATTTATAAAATTATTACATTACATTTACAGAAAAAAAAAATTGACTCGTTAAAAAAAAAAACTCTAATTTTTGGTGCGACAGGCTTGGTGCAACAGCGTGCCGCGCATGGGCGCGCGCGCGCGCCCTGTCCCCCTCCCTCCCCACCCCCAAAATTAAGCACAATCACTCCAAAATCGAAAACAATACTCCCAAACACCACCAACCACCACAAACATCATCACCACCACTATTATTCTCAAGCTATAACTATTATTATTCTAAAATCTCATTTTAAATTAATGAAAATAAGAAAAATGACTAACCTAGGTTTTGTTGAAGGTTGTAGATCGTAGATCGGATGCCGGTGAGAGATGGAGCCGCCGCCGACGAGGGTCGATGTCGCCGCCGATGATGGGAGTTGGATCGGTTTGGGAGAGATGAGTGAAAGGGAGTGTTGGAGGAGAGATGAGGGAGGGGTATTTTGGTCTCAAATGTTGTTTTATGGCTAATGTTGATAGAAATATTTTTGGGGGGTTAAGATGAAAAAAAGCAAAATTTTTTTGGTTATTACTGTAAATTTCCCTTGAAACAGAGTACAACTTTTAGTAAGCCACACATCACTCCACCTTGTTCTATTGTCTTCACTTTATGCACATCACTTAGATCTTATGCAGGAATATTTTGAGCTTGATAAAGTTTTTTCAAAATAGTCTTTACTTCATTTAGGGCACTTAGTACTTCTTCAAGTTGTGCATTCACTTGTTTCTGTGTTACTGCACAACTTCTATGACCTTCAAAGAATGCGCTATTGTCGAAATCACTTGGTTCTAGCCTTCTAGGCACCACCACTGGAAAAAATCACAGACATCATAAGGGCAGTTGAAGAATAGCATGTTTGGATTATCTTCAGTCTCTGAAATTCGAACAATGGCACGTACTCTGCAAGCACAACTAAAATTCTAAACTTGATCAAATTTTATTAACTTGACTCTTCCATTTCATACTGCCCTTATTGTATCTACTCTTCTTGATGGTTGTTGCACATAACCCCTCTAAATCCATGTTGTTGGGATTGAAAGATTGAGAGAAATGTAGTTAAGTCTAGAAAGTGTTGAGAGGAGGTGGTGAAGCTTGCAAACAATGCTCTATATTTAAATAAGCAAATTTGTGGCAATGTGACGGTTGGGATTCAACAGTCCAATTACAACAGTAAGTATTTGTTTTACCTTTACTTAAATTTTTGTCTTTTTATGTGAATATTTTGGTTAATACGATTTATTGTTGGGGTTACAATTATCTTTTTATTTGTTGAATTCAATTGTAAATAACTCATATTTAAGGAGTATAATAGTAATATTGTAGTTGTTATAATCTTAGCGCCAAAATTTTCAAATGTGTAAGATTTTGAAAATCTAAACAAGGACATTTTAAAATTTTTTACTTCCACTAACAGTTAAACACAAAATTAACTGACGGTAGAAAAATTTTCACTAATGAACGGACCTTCGCCGTCTAAATGCAAAACGTCCAAACCTCAAGAGAGGAAGTAAAAATTACCCTAAAAAATATTTTTAAAACGGAGCCCTCGTTCTGACCTAGTCAAATCAAAACAAAACCCGCCAAACGAAAAATCCCTATAATTCGGGCGAGAAGAACCTGCTGCCTGCACGTCGAGCGTCAGCCCAGCTGCTACCACCCGCTGCCGTTACTCTGCCATCCGTCGTCTTCCTTCTTCCTTACGCCGCTATCTTCGAGTTTGATACTTGTTAGTTAATCTTCAGTAATTGTATAATTTTTATTTGTGTAGGATTGGTTCGCCTCTGCGCTTGTTTGCCATCTGTTTTTAAGTTATTTTTAATTAGATTAGCTTCGTTTTTCCTTTGATTGAATTTCGTTATACTTTTTCCTAGGTTTCTATTCTCAGCGAGAAATTGCTTGGAATATTTAAGTACAGTTCATATCGTAGTTCTTACAGTCAATTATGATCTCAGCCAAACCTTAGAATTTGAATTGGAAATGTTGGGTACAGTTCATTTACGTACTTTTTTTTTTTTGGTGCAGAAGCAAAGCTTATTTTGTCAAAATGAGTTAGATATCTCAAAATGCTGTTTCTAGAAATAGATTGAAGACAAAAACAGAGGATCGTGAGGTTCCTTTGGCTGAGGAAGAGAACAAAGATGTTGAGGATGGAAAAGACTGATTTGGAAACATCACGGGATAAGAAGAGAAAGAGAGAGAAGGAAATATGAGGGGAAATAGAATAAATGAAGGAAATGAAAAGGTGGGAGAACGTTTTGTTTGGATCTCTCTATGATTCTATTGAATTTGGGAAGGAAGATGAGGAAAAGGTCCAAGATGAAGCTGAGACTGGTTCTGCCATGTACTTCGTGGACCCTTCTGCTAATAGCATGTTGTCTACTAATGAAGATGATGCACAATTCTCAGAGGAAAGTGATTATGAAGGGGAAACTTGGCAAAAGAAACCTGCCTGGGTGGATGAGGAAGAGGAAAATACCATTGTAAATATAGCTAAAGTTAACAGGTTGAGGAAGCTGAGGAAGGAAGAGGATGAGAGTTTGATTTCTGGTGCGGATTATGTTTCAAGACTGAGGGCTCAGCATGTTAAACTGAACTTAAAGATTGGGCCCAGCTGATTCACGGTCAAGGGATGGTGACCCTCATGATGAATCATCAGATGAAGAAACTGGGGCTGTGGTGGCTCGTGGTCATGAGGATGTTGAAGCTGTTGATGATATTCTAAGAACAGATGAAGATCTTGTTGTGAAGAGCAGCGCCAAGTTGTCTCCTGGACTCCTTGAATTCTCGAGACTTGTAGATGCAAATGCTGAGGATTCATCGAATGGTCCTATAAATTCAGTTCAGTTCCATCGAAATGCTCAGTTCCTACTTGTTGCTGGGTTGGATAGAAGACTAAGATTTTTTCAGATTGATGGCAAACGGAATACCAAAATACAGAGCATTTTCCTTGAAGGTGTCCTGTTCGAAAGGCATCTTTCCTACCTGATGGTTCTCAGGTCATAATAGCTGGAAGAAGAAAGTTCTTTTACAGTCTTGATTTAGTGAAAGCAAAGGTTGGAAAAATAGGTCCCCTGGTTGGTAGGGAGGAGGAAAGCTTGGAATTTTTTGTAGTCCTCCCTGATCCAAGTACAATTGCATTTGTGGGCAATGAAGGTTATATCTTGTTGGTCTCGTCTAAAACAAAGGAGCTGATTGGAACTTTAAAGATGAATGGAACCGTTCGTTCTCTGGCATTCGCCAATGGTGGGAAGCAATTGCTGAGTTCTGGAGGTGATGGGCAGGTCTATCATTCGGATTTGATAACAAGAATGAGCATCCATAAGGCAAGGTGCATTAATGATACAGCTCTTTGCACTTCCCCCGATGGAGCTTTCTTTGCTGCAGGTTCTGACAGTGGGATGGTGAATAATTACAACGGGGAGATATCTCTAATGTAGCACTAAATTTAGGCTGCCGCTAAGTTACGTGAACGTAACTTGCATCCCTCTTACCGCTACAGTACCCGGCTCCACCAGGGGTACTGTAGCTGTGAGAGGGCCGTAAATTACGTTCACGTAACTTACGACTCTCTCCTAAATTTAACACTAAATCATCTTGGGGGTATCTCTAATGTAGCACTAAATTTAACACTAAATCATCTTTTATACTATTTTTGGTGTAAAATACTTCTTCAATGTAACACCAAAATCAACACTAAAATGGTGTAATGAATAGTATTGCACCATATTTGGTGTTAGAAAAAAAAAGTTTCAAATATCCTTATATTTTATCATATTTACATATATGTCCTATTTTATATAATATTTTAAGTTATTATTATTATTATTATTTTTGTTATTTTTTTAATTTTTGAATATTATACTAATATTTTAAATAAAAAATATTCAACACAAAAATTAATAATAAAAATAAAATGTCAATAACATTAATTACTAGATTACATGTTACAAAATTAAAAATACAAAATTAAATTAACACAAATTAAAAAAGCTACTACTACTAGCATAAATTAGAACAATTATTTAGTAATATGGGAGATCATTATTATATCCTCCAATATTATCAAAATATTGGCCAATATTATTGGAAGTATTTTGAGATGCTTGGCCTTGCTGAGATATTCTCTGCAAAATCTTAATTTGTTCATTTTGAAAATATTGACATAAGCTCGGATTACATATCAAATTTAAATCTTTAAGTAAAATTTTGTTTTCTTCACGATATGTGACCATCTCCAATATGATAATCTTAAATCTTAATTTGCTTGCATTATTATGCACAATATGATAATCGAAGATGAACGTGATGTTAATGCAACAATTAATGATTGGATGCAAGCCCTAATACCAACCGTTGATATGAGCGTAGATGAGAATACTAGATTTCAAGAATTTTTTGCTCGACATAAACAAATCAAGGATAAAGAGGCTCACATTGCACTCCGAAATGCACTAGTTGATCATTTATGGGATGAATTTTGTAATTCGAATAACTAGAGTATTATTGTTATTGTATTGTATTTTTCTATATTATTGTTGTTATTTATTGTTATTGTATTTTTATATATTAATGTAATGTTTAATTTTCATAATGCACTTATTATTGTTATTGTATTTTCTATATTAATGTAATGTTTAATTTTCATAATATACTAATTTAGTTAATTAAATGTAAATTTAATAATTTTTTATATTTTTTTGTTAATCGATATAAAATTACTTGTTACTTAATTATCTATATTAATAGTAATATTTATTGTGTTAATTGAATTAATTCTTGAGAATTAAAGGAATAAAAAGAAGAATATTCTTTTCGGTGTAAAATTTGGTGTAAATGGGTTGGAGATGAAATAGTAATTTGGTGTGAAAGATGTACATTTTTGGTGTTGGTGTTACACCAAAATGGTGTTATGCATTGGAAATGGCCTAAGAGAAAAGCAATCAAGGCCATTGAAAATCGGACCACCAAAGTGGATTTTATGAAATTTAATAATGGTGCACAAATATTGGCTATTTGTTCTACCGTGAAGAAGAACAGTTTGAAGCTGATACACGTTCCATCATATAATGTTTTCTCTAACTGGCCTCCTCCGAATAGGAATCTGCAATATCCTCGATGTTTGGATTTCGGTCCTGGTGGAGGTTTTATGGCTGTGGAAAATGCTGCAGGAAAAGTGTTATTATACAAGTTGCATCATTACCACCATGTATAGCCTGAACGTGGGCTGGAATATTCATTGGTGGTCGAAGATTATTATTTTCTTGCTTCTCGAGTTCACAATGGGGAAGATCTTATGTGGCAGTCACTAGATGAACAATGCTATCAGTTTTGGCTTATCTTTTCTGTTTTATCATTAGAGCTGCATCTGTTTCTTAGTGATTTATTGAATAATTATGTGAATCCCTTTATGGTTGAAGAACTTCAATGTTTTATACCTGTTGGTACACTGATCTCTGCAATAGAACTGGGTGCCTTAACACCCTCAATTCAGAAACTTATGTACTTAACTGAGTTCTCAGAACAGCAAAAACATGAATAATAAATATTACAAAATTTAGCATTTTCAAGCTGAACATAATATACACCGTCAGTTCACAATGACTCTGCAAACTGGGAGTGCTTCAAGTCAAGCTCTTGCTTCATGATACAATTCATCAGCCACTCACTGCTGAACGTCCATATTCCTTTCGTCGCCGCTGATAACGCCTCTTCCATGTCTTCTTCACAAGCAATAAAAATTGTTTCTGATGTTTCCTTTACATTGTCCAACTTCGAAATGACCTGAATTAATGACATGGTTAGTTGATACTAAAGATGGTATGAATGACACAAACCTCATATTGCAGCTGTGATGATATCACTATGATAAGCCGTTGAACTTTAATTGTTATCAGTGTTACTAATCATGAATTGAGCTACTATCAGCTCTGTAACTAGAACTTCCCACTCTTTGTGGACGATCAAAGTTCAACTCATATGAAGAGGACAGCAGGTGCATTTGGGGCAGCTGCGCTGTCACACTCAGTGTTTTAACATGTTAAAATAAAACAAAAATATTGAAAAATCAATATTTTTAATTTCTAGAAGCAAAGTTTTGCTGTAATAGCTTTTCTGTATTTAGAAATGGCTAGGAACATCCATGCAACCGAAAGCACGAAAATGATGAACTTGATTTATATTAAGAGAGCACCAAAGACAGTTTGAGATGACTATCAAAGCACTCTTGTATGTATGTATGCAAGAAAAACTACAAGTTCTTACGCTGCATTGAAAAAATGAGTATAACATAAAGAACCTGAAAGAGGATAATAAAAAACTGTATTGTTATGATTAATAAAGCTCAACCAAAAAGACTTAAAACCTCTGAAAAGCAAATTAAGTATTAATATAAAGACCCAAAAGTGGAAAATAAATAAATTTATTGTAATGATTAATAAAGCTCAAGCAAAAAGAGCTTAAACCTCTAGGAAGCAAATTGGTCTATAGCATGCAATAAGATGAGAAAAGAGAGGTTCAGAGAAGTTCTGTTATAATACTTGCAACAGATCCACCTCACTTGACGAGCAGCACATCCAAAATACATCCAATATTAAGAAGTTTGTCTTTCTATAGTTTTATCTCCATGCAATCTTAAAGACATTAAGCTTGTGCTAATCATGAAAAAAAAAAGTCTAGAATGAAAATTAATTTGTTCATAGAAGCTTGTAGGTTTCCCTCACAAAATTTAGACATTGTGTCAGAGGTACTTAGAACTTACATTTCCACCAGCAGACCTGACAATGGCAGACAGAGTTTTGATAGGGGGTTGAATATGAGCTGCCATGATTATATTATATCCTCTAAGTAAACCTCCTGGTCTTGCCTTTGCTCTAAGAACTGAATCTTTTAACTCACTTCTGTACTTCAACACATAATCATCATCATTTAACATGTAGGATGATTCATCTGCACAACAAGATGGGAACTTAATGGGAAATTACAGTGCTTTGAAGTACTCCATTCATTATATAATTAAATAGTCCTTTCAACTAACCCACAAATCTGCCTTCTCTGAAGCTTTCTTTTAACCAATTGGGTGACACGATCCAAGCTCTGCATTATGAGCCATTGCCTCAATATTGTAAATAACAATATAAAACCAGTAATTTTATGAGTCCTTATACAAAATTGAGTAAGATTTTGAGGATTCAGCAATGACTGACCCTGAACAGAGAGCTGTCAAGAAATTCAGAGTTTTTCTCACTTTTCCTGTTACAACATGTGTGCTTGTACTTCCATCAGAAGTAACAGCACCTCCTAGGTCTTCGATTACCTATATCAGAAACATTAATGAATAACAAACAGACATTCATGCAAAGATCTAGGGAAGAAATCAAAATTTTTGTAATCACAAAACATTGACATCAATTTACTGAGAAACAACAAGAAAGGAAATATCAAAGCAAAGAAACTAATTTGAGAGATAGATCCAAATTAATACAAATTTTAGGAACATTCCCTAGCCGCAAAGATATCCAGATACTAAAACAATAATTAAAATTAGTAAACTAGTATATGAATTGAACAAACTGAGTTGATAGCTAGAATCAATGTCACAAAAAAATCACTAGGTTTGAAGAGAAACTATGGCTCAGATGGGGGCAGAGATAAACTAGACATTGGTTATTTATCCTTAATCAATTGTTGAAATTTTGATATAGAATTTGGTTATTTCTCTTTAAAAACTTGTCAAGCAAATTTTTGGAATGTTTTCAAGTAATAACTTTAATAAACTCAATACTGATTATTCATATAACTGAGTAAAAACCACGCAAAACTAATTTCTCTTATCCAATTATGGTGGAGCAAAAGGGAAGACAATGCAATTCAGTGAAAGTTTAGCACAGTACATCATCCTCAACCTCCTCCCCCTCTCCCACTGAACCCCCCCCCCCCCCCCCACAACAGGAAACACACATTAAAAGAAAAAAAATTTAAAAAATTGGAACTTAAACAACTGGGCTATCCTTCAGGGATAATAAATTTTGGAGGCCTAATTTAGGGAAGCATCAAAATTTGTAAGAATTTCCTGTAAAGTCAAGAAAGATAGGAGATTGAAAAATCCTCACTGGTCCATATTTCTAAGCACTAGTATATTAGTAAGAATCTCAACCATACGGTAATTACTTCTTGGATCCCCACAAGAATACCCAAGCAACAAAATACACTTTGTGCAAAGAAAATAAGTCAGATTCATGTACCTTCGTGAGATGTACTTTCTTAGAGTCATCCGCAATATTCATCAACATGATTCTAAAGCATTTTCCATTTGACTGAAATTCTTTGCTGATAAAAGCTGCTGAAGTTGTACATACTGGCCTATCTTCTTTAGCATCATTCCCTGTGCAATCAACAGTCACATGATTGCTAGGAGTGATTTCCCGTAAAGGTTTACATCCTGAAAGCCCAACGGTTTCACCGCCTGCTGAAGCTAAGCTCCTGTCAGAATCTAAATGACAGTCAGCACAACTGCTTCCTTTCACTTTTTTCGACTTCAATGAAGATGTCGAGGCTTCCCACCTCCTTTTTGTCCCTTGTGAACAAGAACAGTGCTTAGCACCTGTATCAGTTCCAATCTGAGCTGCACCAACCGTCATGTTACTGCAGTGCACATTCTCAAAAGCAGCCAGTTCCCCAGAGCCATGCACTGGCTCTAGGCTCCGAGAGCAACCTGTTAACAACAAACAGAAAATGTTAGCTCTGCAGTGTAGAGCGTCTGAAGATTTGCTTGCGAAGACAAACTGACAAAAGTGGCGCTTAGATAACACGTAGAAAAGAGAGAAAGATAAAGGATTTCAAAACCACATGAAGTTCATGTACTTACTGAAACATAAACTACTTTTATTACCTTTGAAGGCTTCACAGATCTATGCTCATTTTTTATTACAACAATCACTCTCGGCAATGAAACCTTTTTCTATTGCGATTCCAATACAAGACACCCGTTGATATAAGTTCCCAGGAATTTCTTCTTTAAAAAAGCAATTTGTATTACCAAAATACTAAGATCTACTTACCACTTGACTTGGCTCCGTCTCTTGAACACCCATTCATCACCAACCTTTCAGCCTCTAGTGATCTATTAACAGTAACTAGTGAAGACTTCTCACAAGGCTTTACTGGAAAACAGAATTTTAGAGAGACTGCAGTGTCAGCTGATGTGTCCTTGTCAAGATGAGAAACCATAAGGGTGGAACCACCAGGAAAGCATAACGCTTTACGAATATCTGCCTTAATAGGTAGCCTGCGAGCTCTACCTTTTGTGTCTACCTCTGCTACTGATGCAAAACCCTGCACTTGCTTCAATTATTAACTGTCTCAAGCATCAAATATCAAATAACCAATTTCTGTGAAATGATAGACATTTCTTAACAAACAAACAATTACGCAGCTACTTTCAGAAAGAATAACTTCAGAAAGAAAAAAAAACTCCTTCTCAATAACAATGTTTAGTGTATTATTAAAAACTAACATCAATTGTTTCCATTTCTGTTATCTGTGATTTCAATTTTATTCAGGATTTTCGAAACACAAAAGAACTAATAATAATTCAATTCCTATCTCAAGAGAAATTCCACTCAAAACTTACCTGTTTATGCCAAAAACCTTCAGATTCCTTATCACCCCAACAGAATATAGTTCGAATACCAACACTCTGAAGTCTCTTTCTCAATTCCAAGTACAACAATCGACCAACACCCTAAATTTATAACATAAACAGGTTGTTAAGAGCAAACTTTTACAAATTTGCCCCACATAATAAACTAATGGGAGTGAGAAAAAGAATAAGTGACCACTAATAATATCCTGTAATAAACTTTATATTATTTTGTTAAGCCACCTAATGGGGATGAGAAACATATGGGATTCAAACATCAAAAAATAAAAATAAAATCCATTGAGTTACAAGATATTGATAAGTTCCCAGACCCAGGCTGGTTTCAAATCAAAGAAACTTCTTAAAAGTTCTAATATCTTGTATTCTTGTAAACCAGTTTCTGATATCTATTAATCTTACATATATTGCATCTCTGAGAGTGTTTTGCTGATATAATGTCTCCATCATATAACAGGAAACCAAGCAAAAATTAGTACCTAAAAATATTCTTTAAATGACCATAATCCGACAACAAAATTGGCTATGGTTTTGCTTTAAGAGATTAAAATAGAAAATATCGACACTTTGAATGAAGTCAAGCAACAGAACCAGAAACATTAATGCGAAACAACCTTATGTTGGTAGATTGAACTAACAGCAGCAAGAGGGACCTCGGCATATTGTGTATCTGCAGGGACAATTTGATAAGTAATTGCTGCTACAACCTGGTTAACGAGATAAAGGAGAAATAATTACTAACAAATCTCGGTAAAATAGTTACCTAAATTTCTTTCTTCTATTGCTCTAATTTATTAGCTACAGTCATAATGCTGGCTGAACCATGCAGAACTTAATGGTGGACGTAGACATTAATATTGCTCAGAAAAGGCAAAACAAGCTGCAACTAAAATATATGCACGTACGATATTCTTTAGATTGAGCACACCTTTCCCAGGTTCAATAAACTTGCCACCTTGGACATTGAGTGTAGATTAATCAGGAGGTGTATAGAACTCATATATAACTGATAAAATTCCATGGGCAAGATACTCTACTGAGTTTGTTCAGTGCACATGCTTGTAAGATAATTGTGGATTCTAGTTAAAAACTATAGAGGAATTGCTTTCCAGTATTGACTCATATAGGGAGGGCGCTTTTTCTGTAATTTGAACTGATGGGAGTTCTTCGATATATTATGCGATTCTTGTTGATTTCTTGCTGTTATCTTATAACTTGCAGCTTCTATTTAGCAATAAACTCTTGTTTCTTATAAGAACGAAAACATTAGCAGAACTAGACACTGAAAAGACTACGGAAGAACTTATCAAGCCTACCACATCATCATCATCCATGAAACTGGATTTCAGAAGCAACGTACAGTATTTCCTGCAGGATTAACAATAACATGATCACAACTTTCCACCCTAGTAACTTATTAGCTCAAAATATGAGGATTAATGGCTATTCTGGAACAGAGCTGTCATAAAAATCTATTCAAGAGAGTGAAAATAAATATACCCATTCAGTACACATTTTTCAAGGAACATTGACCGCTTCCCAGTATTTGCAGCATAATTCATTGTAGGTAGCTCTCTTGAGTATATTTGCAAGACATCCTGGAAAACAAGTAACGGCTACTTATAAGCAATATATCTTCTGAAGAGAACTATTCAATAGGCTACATACACATAAGGGTAAAAGGAAATATGATAAATCGAAAAGAACATCATCACTATACATAATATATCAAATTCAAAAGAGGAAGACACAGAAACCCTCTCATTAAATGTAGAGCCCATTATGAAATATTCATGGGAAATATGGAATGCTCGATGTAACACGTTAAGCCCATGTATGCTTGCAAGTTGTATATAAATAGAAGTACCTGAAGGTAGGATTTACTACAGCTATCTTCGGCATCCTTAGGATTAACAAGCACAAAGATATACTCCTCCCCTATACAATTACAACGAGTATTGCAAATACAAAAGCGCCATAGTTAATTCACCACAAATCAACAAAATTCCCAAATATCTATCAAATAATTGAAATTGAAACTGAATTAATGGGTTATAAGTGTACCTTTTTCTTCCGATTTCGAGTGAGTAGTATCATTACTGGACTTCAAATCTTCTCTAACTGCCAGGAACCAAACGATGAGTAAAAAAGTAATAACATAAGGAGTTACTGTCGTTTCATTTATTAAAACATCAATATATAGAGAAAAAAAAGAAGATAAATGTGTTTTAAGCTAGAGTGATATGGATTGAAATTGTAACTTAATTAAATCAAAGTAAAACTTATTTATCAAATTAAGTACCTGCGATTTTGATTTTTGCGGTTCTGGATATGGAGATTTGGAGAGTGTTAGGATCAGATTCGCAAGTGAACTTTTTTGCTTCTACGGTGACCTCACAATTACCTGCCAAATTTTTTTTTACAGAAAAAAGTGAAAAATTGACCTGGAAATGGGGAAACTAGAAGATTTAATTTTTAGGGTTTTCGGAGTGCCCACCGATTGGAATTGGAGATTGAGACACATGCGATGTCTTTTTTGGCGCCATGGTTTCTTTTTGGGGGGTTTTCGAATAGCAGAGGGGCGCTTAAATGGGCGGGACGGAGGACATTTTCGTGAATATGATAAAAGTCTGTGGCATTATCGTCATCCAATTTTTTTTTTCTATTTTCGTTTTGTATTCAAATTGATTATGCAAAATAAAATAAATAAAGTAGTTACAGTCAAAATTTCGAAAAATTAATAACTTGAAAACCACAAAAAATTTATTAATTTAGCGAATATTAAATAATCAATAAATGAATAAAAATATCCCTTATTTTAGAAAATATTTTCACAATTATAGAATTTCAACTACCTTAATTTGGTATGTTTCATTTGATTATTAATCAGTTGCATCATATTGGTACTAATAATATTATTTTAGAGTTTTTATTTTACGTTAAATATGATATATAAAGCTTGTATGACGCAAAAAAAGTACTCATAACGGTAATGACATTGAATGATTTTTTTGTTGCAAAATTATAACACCACCTGAATTTCACATTAGAAAAAGTTAGAAATAAGATTTAATTCAAAATCAATTTTAAGAAAACATAAGCAATAATAAAAACATGTTTTACAAAAATACGTAGATATAGAATAATGATATACACACAAAAAATAAACCCCAATTAAATCCCGCATTGGTAAAAAAAAAGTAAAATGAATTACACTTAGATGAGATTCAGTCATGGTTCATTTTTGGGGACGACAAGTATTTTCCCATAGATTCATTACAAGGATTTAGTTTGAAATTAGGTAATTATTTATTTATATAGTAAGTAGGTCCTAATGTAGAAGAGTTCGCTTATCGGCAGCCCTCCAAAATTATATTGAAACCCTTTTTATTTATAAATCTTTCAATTTCTAATCACTTTCTCACTCTTTTCTCTCTTAATATTTGTATTCCTCTCTTTAAAATTTTATTATTTAATTTCTAAATAAGAAATTAAAAGAAAAAGTAAAAAAAGCCTTTTTTAAAAAATGAATATTACATGAAAAATCAAGTTTTGATGATTCTGCTGAGATAGCAGATGCTCTTGCAGCTACATACATTGTGTTTAAACACTTTGCTCAAGTATATTCTGCAACACTTCTTAGTAGGGTTAAAATGGTAGGTGAAATCAATTTTATAGTTTTAATCAACCCCCAAATTATTGTATGTATAAATTTTGGGTGCAGGAAATAGTTTGAAAATCTTTAAAAAACTATTTGCAGTGGGTTAAAATTTTATTTAATTTGTTTTTCTATTGTGTTGTTTCTTAATTTAGTTGCTATATTTATTGCAAGAATTTTGCTTTAGCTTATAGGATTGCTTTTTAAATTCGAATTATTTTAATAATAATAATAAAATTTATAATAAGCAAAATAAAAATTAAAAGAGAGAGATGATTGTTTTAATACCAACTGTTATGACCTATGGGTAGAACCCATCCGTAAGCCTAGCACTATATATTTCCATATGTATATCGAAAAGACATTGTTTTTATTTTATTTTTTCTTTTTTAAATATCTCAATATCATTGTTAAGTTGTTTGATTTTATCAATTGAAAACATCTAAAGATGAATAATTTCACATTTATAAGACTTAATGATTGTTTGCATTTAAATTATTACTTTCATGACAAACAATTTTAAAGAATTAATTGAATATATAAAATATTAATTGTGACTTTTCAAATTAAAAAAACATTTTTGAAAAATAATGAAAAATAAAATTATATCGCATGTGAGATATATATACATTTTACATAAATAAGGTTTTTTTATTTTTCAATATAAATGCAATTAAAGGGCGCTGACGTTCTTCATACAAAGAATAAATTGTAAAATTTAATAAAAGGGAAATTATCACTACACCACCTCTTTTTTGCCTTATGTTCATCCAACCACCAAAAATTTTTAATATGTTCTCTACACCACATTTTTTTTAAAATTTGTATCAACTAGCCACTTTTTAACTAACACCGTTAAATAATTTAAATGAAATGACAATTTTACCCCTAAATAAATTAAAAAATCATTTTATTTTATAAAAACTTTAAAAAATAAGAAAATTATAATTATAAAAATATCCCTAAATTTAATAAAAATAAAATCCCAAAATTAGAATTTTTATTTTTAATAAAAATCTAAATAAAAATTATAATTATAAAAATAATTATAAAATTTTGAGATTTAATAAAAATCCCCTAAATTATTAAAATTTTGGGATTTATTTTTAATAAATAAATTCAGTTATTTTAATAAAAGTTTGCAAAACTATAATTTTTAATAAATAAATTCAGTCATTTTTATTAAAATTTTGCAAAATTATAATTTTTTAATAAAAATAATTATTAAAATTTTACAAAATCTAAATTAAATAAAAATCAGCTAAGCACCTTTGGTTGGCATTTATTTTTTTGTTAAATTTAGGGGTATTTTTATAATTATAATTTTTTTTATTTTTCAAAGTTTTTGTAAAATAAAATGGTATTTTAATTTATTTAAGGGTAAAATTATAATTTCATTTAAATTATTTAACGGTGTTAGTTAAAAAGTGGCTAGTTAATACAAATTTTTAAAAAAAAGATGGTACAGAAAATATGTTAAAATTTTTTAATGATTAGATAAATATAAGATAAAAAAAGAGATGGTGCAGTAATAATCTCCCTTAATAAAAAATTAAACAGTCAACAAAGCAAATCATGCGGCCCAGCAGCTACTAAGAATCCTACAAAACAAATTGACAGCATATCCAGGATCAAACTACATAAACACCTACGTCATCCATGCCAAAAACGAAGACTTTAATTGTTTGAAACCACAACTAACCCAAACTTGTTCAATGACCGCAAGATGCTCAAGAAAAATAGGTTATCATTCAGGGACAATGAAGCCAGTTGATCTGCTGGATTATTAGCCTGCTGCTGAGCAACACTCCTCAAAACCTCCATGGCCTCAGCTACTTTCGCCTTCAAAGCCTCCGGTGACTCAAGAAGATGCAAAACCTCTGTCTGGTGCATCTCCAAAAGCATTCCTGTTACCTTTTCAGCCGCTGCATCTCGCTCCAGCTGCTCTATTAGAGGATATAAACTTTCACCCGGCAACGTCCTTCGCTGTTCTGGTGATGCATTTGCAAGGGCAGTAGACAAAGGCGTAATCGGCGTAGGTTGTCTAACAGATGCATCTCGCCTAGGCATGCCAGCACCCATGTCAAAGGGAATAGGAAGCATACAGCCAGCAACACCTTGCATTGGAACATCTTGCATATTACGGCCAAGTGGGCACCGATAGACATGAGCCCTGGGAAGCATCTGCTGCTGCGTCATAGGGAGTGGCTGCTGCGTCTGTTGCACAGGTCCTGCACCACGTCGCCCGCCAAGACACTGGTCCTGCTGACCTTGCAAGACCACTGGAACAAAGAAGTTCGGCATTGGTGCGCCACCAGGACTCATTCCAAGAACAAGTTGCTGCTGGTAACCAAATCCAGCTTGAGGAGGAATTATTGCTGGTGCTGTGCTTGGCCGTACAGAAACTGTTGCCCTATGCCTGGAGCACCGTGTGGGTACATTGGCATACGAGGAGGAACCGAGGGAGCTATAGCTACTGTTCTCATTTGAGAAAAACTAAGCTTGCAGCCTAGCCCTCACTTTTTTCTGCTAAGCAAAAACAACATAAAGAGGCTTGCTAACGATCATTTTACTGTTCATCTCTGCAAGATCTCTAGTTGCTTCCTCAGGAGTTGAAAACACCACAAATCCAGCGCCTTTTCTAATTCCACTAAGATCACGCATAACCTTGAATGAAGTAATTTGTGCCAAATTTAGAAAATAAGGGGGCGTTTGTTAACGTTTTCTTGATGGGTGTTTTTTATTTTCCAAAAACAGAAAATAAAAAACACGTTTGGTTAAGTCATCTTTTGATAAACAATAAAAAAAATGAAGCACAAAATATTTTCACTTTCTAACTTTTGTAAAGACAAATTAAGAATGTCAATTTGGTCTTTTTGAGTTACTGGAGAATAATATAAAAAAAATAAGATAAAAAATTATTCTAGGTCCACCACTCTTATTTATTAAATTTTATTTTCACCTTATCTTTTTTTTCATAAAAGCAATCACTTTTACAGTTACATCACATTTACAATTACACTTTATCTTCTTCTTCTTCACTATATCAAGTAACAGTATCCAGGTGCTTTTTTTTTTTTTTTGAATTTGTGGTTTTGTTTATTGTGTATTGAAATTTTGTATGATTTTCTTTTATATCAAATATAAGATGAAGAGCCCTCTTTTTTTTTTTTGGTAATTTTTACCTAGTAAGAATAAATAATGGTGGCATTATTTTGAATATTCTATAGCTACTTTTTTTTTTTGGTTTATTTGTAGGTGACGCTAGGGATGGCAATTGTACCCGCAAACCCGCCCAAACCCACCCGCCAAAACCCGTCCGTTGCGGGTAATTTTATCCGTTGCGGGCGGGTTTAGTATTATAAATTAAAACCCGCATATGGATGCGGGTGGGTTTGGTATTAACCTTATACCCGGTGGATACTCGCATGGATATCCACCAAACCCGCAATAATTTTTTTCAAATATTTTTAATTTAATTTAAATATAAAAATATATAAAGAAAATAATGTAATTAATCAAATTACCAAATAGCCAAAGGCTCAAAGTTGTGTATGTGTGTATATGGCTCATCTCTTATTCTAAAGTCATAACCTAAAGAAAACTAAAGGCATTTCCCTTCGAATTAGTATTTGAAAATATTAATCTTAATTATTATTTTAGGCATTGTGTTAGATGGGTGCTTATGGTGGTGAATAAAATATATTCTCTTTGATCTTGTTTTAAATGATAATATGAAATGTAATTATTATTTTTAGATATTAGTTTGTGTTTTTTAAATAGATTTGTATAATTTATACTTAAATTTGAGAATTTGTGTTGAATTGATGTGGAAATTTTAATTTTTCATTTACATTGTTTAAATATAAAATTGAATATGTTATATGGAACTTGAGGTTATTATTATAAATTTATATATTAAATATTTGTGATTTTAAATACGGAAACCCGCAAAAAATCCGCTGGATACCATTGCGGGTTTGGTAATTGTTAAAACCCGCTGCGGGTGGGTTTTTTAAAAAAAATTAAAACCCGCTGCGGGTTGCGGGTGGGTTTGGTAATTTAAATTTTGTGCGGGTTTGGGTTTGGTAATGGCAAACCCGCTGCGGGCGGTGCCCATTGCCATCCCTAGGTGACGCCTTTCATGTTGAAAGGATTAGATGTAGAAATTTAGACATGTTTTGGATACAAATATTTTGTACTCTTTTGTTCATTATATTTTGTGCTATAAAATATAATTAGCACAAATGAACTACTTAAATGTCTATAATAAATATAATTTTAGTATAAATTTTTATTTTGTTATATGCTAATTAATTCTACATTTATTATTTTATTTTTCATTTTATTTTAATTTCTTAAACTTAATAAAATATAAGAGAGTTTTCTAAAAGTTATCATTCTTGTATGAAATTTGACTTTATTTTGATTAAAATTCTAATATAAAATATAAAATGTATAAATAAATTGAAGAAAATTATTTTATAAAATATTCTATAAAAATTCTATATTTTTAGATAAACAACCAAACATATATATTTTTTAAGATAAACAACCAAACGTATTTTTACTGTTATTATTTTCATATATTGTTTTGAAAACACATTATCAAACAAATTTTTATTTAAAAAACATCACGACAAAAACATCAGTCTCTTTCTCTAAAGTAAGAGTAAAAAACACTAAATAAAAAATATTACCAAACGCACCCTAACTCTTCTAATTTTTCATCGTTAATACTATCATTCAAGTTCTTGATATACAGGTCCAAACCTTGGAATTTGTATACAGTTTCCTTCATGGCTTGCTCAAATCGCCCTTAAAGCTCTTTTTCTCTTCCAGATATTATCTGAGCTTTTCCAACATACCACTCTCTGTCTCTATTAAGAGCATCAACAGTTTTGGCAGCATCATCTGCATTTTCAAAATTCACAAATCCAAAACACTTGGATTTTCCAT
Organism: Citrus sinensis; assembly: GCF_022201045.2. Lineage (NCBI taxonomy): Eukaryota > Viridiplantae > Streptophyta > Magnoliopsida > Sapindales > Rutaceae > Citrus > Citrus sinensis. The sequence goes on from NC_068564.1 coordinate 10,746,750, forward strand.
CTCCATCCCTCATCACTACTGCACTGGTAATTGTTCCATATTCACCAAAAATTTTCTTCAAATCTTCATCTGTAGTTGACTCAGTGAGGTTTTTGACAAATATATTATTGAATTTTGTTTTATTCGTGCAGTTTCCCTTTCCTGCTTACGAAGAAAGCGTCCAACGAGCACCTGTTTATCATTAATAAGCATATGCCATTGAACTTTTAAATCGCACTTTGAGCAGATTCTTCATTGTCAAATTGCACAAGACCATAGCCTTTGGACTGGCCAGAACCATCGGTAGCTATCTTATGCTATCTTACAAGAAAGAATGCTTGAGAAATGACGCCATTACTTGGTGCAGAATTTCTAGCAGCTCGGAGTGAAAGCGATGCTCTGGAGTCTTGAGTCACATAATCATATGAACTTCATGAAATAAATAAGCAAAAAGCAAGAGATAGCAGAAAAAAACGAAGAAGAATGGCATTCCCCATGCTAAGAAAACACAAAGACAAATTATAACTTGCTAGGTAAATGTAATATAGTTCATGTACAAGCTCCCCTATAGATTATATCAAACTAACAGTTGAATATCCTCAAATAACCTATTACAAGATAAAGGTTACCCATTAGCTGCCCTAGAGTCTGGTTCCTTTGGCAAACAAAATATCCCGACAAAAATGAAAACAAACTATATATCCCATGGCTTCAAGCTGAGAAAAGCTACCGACCGACCCAACGACAAAATCTTTTTTTTTTTTTTCCCCTAAAACTGGAATTCTAAGGAAAAAAAAACTACACTCAAAATTCTAGTTTTTTTCTTTTCGAATTTTTCGGAGATACGACGGGAGAGGAGGAGTAAAATAGAGATAAATTCGTCGGAGATCCGAACGGAACCGGACGGAGTTCGACGGAGGAAGTTGAATTATTTTATTTTATTTTATTTTTTAATTTTCTGTGGAAGGGCAGAAACAACTGCACCGCTAATACAAGATTCCTTATTATTGAAAGAAAATAGGAAGAAAAAAATCTCACAAAGATTTCCCGTGTCTGTTAGGGAAAGAAACATAGCGCCCCCTACCTATTTATAAATATCAAAGCTGCACTCAATCATCGTTGTTTCTTGAATTAATCTCAGTTCTTGAATGAATCCAATGGACGCAGAAACAACACAAGTTAAAAGAAAAAGATCCGTGAAGCTCATCGAGGAGCACGGCGGGAATTCACGACAGGGCAATTTCGAGAAGAGAAAAGAGACACTGAAGAACAAAGCTCACGAGCTAGAGACACTATGCGACGTAATGGTTTGTCTCGTCTGTTACGGGCCAGACGGGAAAGTCGAGACGTGGCCGGAGGACAAGACAAAAGTCAACGACATGATCAACAAGTATAAGGAACTGAGAGAGATGCCGGTACTGATGAAGAAAGCCGAACAGAGGCTCGACCTTCTGGAGTTGTTTGAGAGTAAGAAGCAGAAGTTGATGGAGAAGAAGAAAGCGTTTGTTGAAAAGATGTTTTCAATCTTGGAAACGAAAATAGACGAAGCATCATCGGTGGAGGAACTGGGGGTTGTGTATAATAAAGTGGAATCGAAGTTCGCGAGTATGAGGGAGACAATTGAATTGGCGATAATTGAGGAGCAAAAAAATCAACAATTTGCAGCACCACCGATTTGGCCTCAAGTTTATGGCAACAATCTTTTAATGAGTGATTATGTTAGTAGTAGTAGTAATAATAATAATGCTTTTGGGAGACAAGAGAGTTGTTTGTTTCCTCCGAGTCAAAACCATCAGATCAATGGTGGTGAGAATGGCAACATTGGCGACAATGTTATGCTTCCAGACAACAATTTTTTGCCGAGTGAGATTGGCAACAATTTTATGCTTCCTGATGACAGTTTGTTACCAGGGTACGTGCATGCAAATGAGGGTGCTTGGGCACAGGAAAAATTTTCTGGTTTAATAGGAGGGCCTTGCTGTAACTGTGGACGCGGCCCCTCTTCATAGGAATTGATGTCCTGCTTTTTTCTCTTTTTTTTTTCTTTCTTTTTCTCTCCGGTTTGATTTATAGAGTAGAGGAGGTCAGGCAATTGGAAACAACTATAATGTTAAGTATGTTTCAATTTACCATGAAATAAAAATCTGTGCCCTTTCTTTCCTTATTTTTTATTTTTTAAACGATTCAGGAGTGCTACGGACCCTGCGGTAACTTTGATTTCACGACTCTTTTTCAACAAGATAACCACTGGGAAGTAAATTGAGTATTAACATACAGAACCCGAAAGGGGAAAATGAATAACTGTATTGTAATGATTAATAAAGCTCAAGCAAAAAGAGCTTAAACTGTCTGGGAAGCAAATTGGTATATATAGCATGCATTAAAATGAGAAAAGAGAGGTTCAGAGAAGTTCTGTTATAATACTTGCAACAGATCCACCTCACTTGAGGAGCAGCACATCCAAAATACATCCAACATTAAAATGAGAAAAGAGAGGTTCAGAGAAGTTCTGTTATAATACTTGCAACAGATCCACCTCACTTGAGGAGCAGCACATCCAAAATACATCCAACATTTAAGAAATTTGTCTTTCTATAGTCTATTTCCATGCAATCTTCAACACATTAAGCTTGTGCTAATCAATTTGTTCACAGAAGCTTGTGGGTTTCCCTCACAATATTTAGACATTGTGATAGAGATACATAGAACTTACATTTCCACCAGCAGCCTGACAATGGAAGATAGCGTTTAGATAGGGGGTTGAACATAAGCTGCCATAATTATGTTATATCCTTTTAAGTAAGCCTCCTGGTCTTGCCTTTGCTCTAAGAACTGCATCTTTCAACTCACTTCTGTACTTTAAAACATAACCATCATCATTTAGCATGTAGAATGATTCATCTGCACAACAAGATGGGACGTTAATGGGAAATTACTGTGCTTTGAAGTTCTCCATTCATTATATAATTAAATAGTCCTTTCAACTAACCCACAAATCTGCCTTCTCTGAAGCTTTCTTTTAACCAACTGGGTGACACAATCCAAGCTCTGCATTATGAGTGATTGCCTCAATATTTTTAATAATAATATAAAACCAATAAATCTGTGAGTAGATATACAAAATTAAGGTATCAATTTGAGGATTTAGCAATGACTGAACCTCAACAGAGAGCCCTAAAGAAATTTAGAGTTTTTCTCACTTTTCCGGTGACAACATGTGTGCTTGTAATTCCATCAGAAGTAACAGCACCTCTCAGCTTCTCAATTACATATATCAGAGACATTAATGAATAACAAACAGACATTCATGTGAAGATCTAGGGAAGAAAGCATAATTTTGTAATCACACAAAATAATGGCATCAATTTACCGGAAAACAACAAAAATGGAAATATCAAAGCAAAGAAACTAATTCGAGAGACAGGTCCAAATTAATACAAATTTTAGGAACACTCCCTAGTCATAAGGATATCTAGATAATAAAATAATCATCAAAACTAGTAAATTAGAATATGAATTAATCAAACTGAGTTGATAGCTAGAATCAATGTCACAAAAAATCACTTAGTTTGTTTGAAGAGAAGCTATGGCTCAGATGGGGGTAGAGATAAACTATACATTGGTTATTTATCCTTAAATCAATTGTTAAACTTTTGATATAGATTTTGGTTATTTCTCTTCAAACACCTAGGAGACTAATGAAGCAAAATTTTGGAACATTTTCAAGTAATAGCTTTCATGGTGTATACTCAATGTTGATTATTCATGCAACTGAGCAAAACCCATGCAAAACTAAATTTCTTTTATCCAATTGTGGTTGAACAAAAGAGAAGACAGTGTATCTCGGTGAAAGCTTCACCCCCCCCCCCCCCCCCCCACCAAAAAAAAAAAAGGAAGCTTTATATATTTTAGCTAACAAGCACTCACTTGGCTTCTCCACCCTCAAATTAAATGCCATCCCCTTGAAATTGCCCCAGACCTCTTACTTCAATTGCTAGAGGCCAAAACAACAAGGCTGTCCTTTAGAGATAATCATTTTGGAAGCCTAATTTAGGAAGCATCAAAATTTGTAAGTATTTCCTGAAAAGTAAGATGGATAGGAGATGGAAAAGTACTCATTGATCCATATTTCTAAGCATTCATATATTAGTCAGAATCTCAACTGCACAGTAATAACTTCTTTGATCCCTACAAGAATGCCCAAGTAACGAAATACACCTTGTGCAAAGGAAAATAAATCAAATTGGTGTACCTTTGTGAGATGTACTTTCTTAGAATCATCTGCAATATTCATCATTGTGATTCTAAGGAATTTTCCATTTGACTGAAATTCTTTGCTGACAAAAGCTACTGAAGTTATACTTACTGGCCTATCTTCTTTAGCATCACTCCTCATGCAATCAACAGTTACATGATTGCCAGCAGTGATTTCCCGTGAATGCTAACATGCCGAAAGCCCAACGATTTCACCACTTCTGAAGCTAAGCTCTGGTTAGAATCTAAATGACAGTCAGCACAATTGCTTCCTTTCACTTCTTTTGACTTCAGTGAAGATGCTACAGGCTCCCACCTCATCTTTGTCCTTGTGAAAAAGAGCAGTGCTTAGCACCTGTATCAGCTCCAATCTGGGCTGCACCAACTGTCATGTTACTGCAGTGCACCTTCTCAAAAGTAGCCAGATCCCCAGAGTCATGCACTGTGTCCAGGCTCGGAGGGAAACCTGTTAACAACAAACAGAAAATGTTAGCTCTGCAGCATAGAGCATCTGAAGATTTGCTTGTGAAGACAAATTGTAAAATGTGACACTTAGATACTGCATAGAAAAGAAAGAAAGACAAAAGATTTCAAAACCACATGAAGTTCATGTACTCCAAATACTGAAACATGAAGCATCTTTTCGTACCTTTGAAGGCTTCACAGATCTATGCTCATTTTGATTACAACAGTTACTCTTGGCAATGAAATCTTTTTCAATTAAATATAAGACACCCATTGATATAAGTTCCCAGGAATTTCTTCTTCATAAAAGCAATTTGCATTACCAAAATACTAAGATACACTCACCACCTGACTTGGCTCCTTCTCTTGAACACCCATCTATCACAACCCTTTCCGGCTCTGTTGATCTAATTAAGAGCAAATAGTGAACACTTCTCGCAGGTCTTTACTGGAAAACAGAATTTCAGATAGACTGCAGCATCAGCTGATGTGTTCTTGTTATGATAAAAAACCATAAGGGTGGAACCACCAGGAAAGCATAACACTTTCTGAATTTCTGCCTTAAAGGCAGCCTGTGAGCTCTACCTTCTGTGTCTACTTCTGCAACTGATGCAAAATCCTGCACTTGCTTCAATTATTAACTGACTCAGGCATCAAATATCAAATAACCAATTTCTCTGAAATGATAGATATTTCTTGACAAACAGACAATTGCCTAGCTACTTTCAGAAAGAAAAAACTCCTTCTCAATAACAATGCTTAGTGTATTATAAAAGATTAAAAACAAAAATAAAAACAGTAGAAAATTTAGTTCTCACTAACATCAATTATTTCCATTTCTGTTACCAACGGTTTCATATTTTTTCAAAATTTTAGTAACACAAAAGGAGCTACTAATAATCCAATTCCTATCTCAACAGAAATTCCAGTCAAAACTTACCTGTTTACGATTTATCACCCCAACAGAATATAGTGCGAATACCAACACTCTGAAGTCTCTTTCTTAATTTCAAGTACAACAATTGACCAACACCCTAAGTTTATAACATAAACAAGTTGTTAACAGCAAACTTTTATGGATTTGCCCCACATGATAACTAATGGGAGTGAGAAAAAGAATAAGCGCCCACTAATAATATCCCGTAATAAACTATATATTATTTTGTGAAGCCATCTAATGGGGATGAGAAACATATGGGATTCAAACATCAAAAAATAAGAATAAAATCCATTGAGTTACAAGACATTGATAAGTTCCCACACCCAGCCTGATTTCAAATCAAAGAAACTTCTGTAGAAGTTCTAAATGTTGCATTCTTGTAAACAAGTTTTTGGCATTTATTAATCTTCCATATAATGCATCTCTGAGAGTGTGTTGCTGATATAATGTCCCCATCATATAACAGGAAACCAAGCAAAAAATTATTAGTACCCAAAAATATTCTCTAAATGGCCAAAATCAGACAAAAAAATTGGCTATGGTTTTGCTCTAAGAGACTAAAATAGTAAATATTGACACTTTGAATGAAATCAAGCAACAGAACAAGAAACACTAATGCGAAACGACCTTATGTTGGTAGATTGAACTAACAGCAGCAAGAGGGACTTCTGCGTACCGTGTATCTGCAGGGACAATTTGATAAATAATTGCTGCTACAACCTGGTTAATGAGATAAAGGAGAAATAATTACTAAGAAATCTTGGAAAAATAGCATCCTAAATTTCTTTCTTCTTGTGCTCTAATTTATTAACTACAGTGATAATGCTGGCTGAACCATGCAGAACTTAATGGTGGACGTAGACATTTATATTGTTCAGAAAAGGTGAACCAAACTGCAACTAAACATCCTATGCACCTACAATATTCTTTATACAAGCACATCTTTCCCAGGTTCAAGAAGCTTACCACCTTGGACATTGAGTAGATTAATCAGGGGGTGTATAGAACCCATATATAACTGATAAAGTTCATTAGGCAAGATACTTTACTCTGTTTGTTCAGTGCACATGCTTGTCAGGTAATTGTGGATTCTAGTTAAAAAATATAGAGGAATTGCTTTCGTGTATTGACTCATTTGGGGAATTCTCATTCTCTGTATTTTGAACTGATGGGAGTTCTCTGATTTATTAGGTGACTCTTGTTGATTTCTTGCTGCTATGTTATAACTTGCAGTTTCCATTAGCGATAAACTCTTGTTTCTTATGAAGAACTAGACACGGAAAAGATACTTAAAGAATTGATCAAGCCTACCACATCATCGCCTCCATGGGATTAGATTCCGAAAGCAGCTTACAGTGTTTCCTGCAGGATTGACAATGACATGATCACAATCTTCTTGACCTAGTAGCTTATTAGCTCAAAATATGAAGATTAGTGGCTATTCTGGAACTAGAGCTGTCATAAAAATGTATTCAAGGGTGAAAATAAATGTACCCATTCAGCACACATTTTTCAGGGAACATTGACTGCTTTCCAGCATAATTCATTGCGGGTAGCTCTCTTGAGTATATTTGCAAAAGAGAAAGATGCAGAAAGCCTCTCATTAAATATAGAGCCTATTACAAAATATTCATGGGAAGCATGGAATGCTCGATGTAACATGTTAAGCCCATTTATATTTGCAAGTTGTATTTAGAAAGAAGTACCTGAAGGTAGGATTTACTACACCTATCTTCAGCATCTTTAGGATTAACAAGCACAAAGATATACCCCTCCCCTATACAAGTAATGCAAATACAAAATGGCCATAGTCAATTCACCATAAACCAACAAAATTCCCAAATATCTATCAAATAATTGAAATTGAAACTGAACTAATAAGTTATAAGTGTACCTTTTTCTTCCCGATTTCGAGTGATTAGTATCATTACTGGACTTCAAATATTCTCTAACTGCCAGGAACCAAACAATGAGTTAAAAAAGTAATAACATAACGAGTTACTGTCTTTTCATTTATTAAAATATCTATTAGGATCTTTATTATGTTCCTATGTTGTTTCCTATTTTGTTAAGGAGTGCTTTATTGTGTTTCCATTAATTAGTTTGGTCTTTATGAGTCTTAGTTATGAAGGAGTTGTTATTTTACGCTATATAAAGAGTTTTTTCACTTGTTTAATGGAACAGGAATCATTACCTTAAAACTCTCTTTCCCTCTCTGACTTCTTCTGTTCCTCCACTCTCTGCTATTTCTACTGTCAATTCTTTACCTCTAAATTGCTAATTTTGTCAGTAGCAGCCTATCGATATCTATAATATAAGGGAAAAAAAGATCAACGTGTTTTAAGCTAAAGTGATATGGACAGAATTTTTAGCTTAATTAATCAAAATAAAAGTGATTTATCAAAATAAAGTACCTGCGATTTTGATTTTTGCGGTTCTGGATATGGAGAATTGGAGAGTGTTAGGATCAGATTTGCAAATGAACTTTCATGCATCTACGGTTACCTCACAATTACCTGACAAATAACTTTTTTAAATAAAAAAGGTGAAATTTAACCCAGAAATGGGTTTCGAATAGCAGAGAGGCACTTAAATAGGCGGGAAGAAGGGCATTTTCTTGAAAATGACGAAAGTCTGTGGCATTATCGTCATCCAATTTTTTTAATTTTTATTTTCGTTTTTCATTTAATTGATTATTTTCGTTTTTCGTTTTTCATTTTTTTAATTTTTATCTCGATAAATTAATAATTTTAGAACCATAGAAAATCTGTTAATTTAGTGAATATTAATTAATCAATAAATGAATAAATTATTCATTTATGAAAATATTCATTTTTCTAGAAAATATAGTCACGATTATAGAATTTGAACCACATTAATTTGGAGCATATTATGTTTTATTTGAATATTAATTAGTTGCACTAGAATGGTAGTAATAACATTATTTTAGAGTTTTGATTTTTTTATGTTAAATATGAGATATGGAGCTTATATCATGCGAAAAAACACTCATAAAAATAATGACATTGAATGATTTCTTGTTGCAAAATTATAACACCACCTAAATTTCATATTATAGAAAGTTAGCGATAAGTTTTAGGTCAAAATCAATTTTAAGAAAAAAAGTAATAATAAAAATTTATTTTACAAAAATACATAGATATAGAGCAATGATATGCATCCAAAAATAAACCCCGATTAAACCCTGCAAAGGAAAAAAATTGCATAAAAAAATAATGTAAAATAATTTATACTTGGGTGAGCTTTAGTTAAGATTCATGGGGACAGCAAGCATTTTTCCATAGACACATCATAAAGATTTAGTTTGAAATTAGGTAATTATTTATTTATATAATAAGTGGGTCCTATAGTATAATAAGAATTTTAAAAAAATTATTATCTTATAAAATCCAAACTCAAAATTGGAAAAAAAATTATTATTTAATTGAACTTATCAATTTATAGAGGTTTTAGGGTGCGTTTGGGATTGAAGTTGGGCAGCAGCTACAGCACTAAAGTGTTTGGTAAACACTAACTGCTGTAGCTTTTAAGCTATATTGATATGATTTTTCACTTGTATAATACAAAATCTATTATATCTTTAATAATTTTATCAAAATTATTATTTAAAATTTATATTTAATATATATTATTAACTTTTGTTTCATAATTACAGCTTTTTTTTCACAGTAACTATAGCTTAAAAGCTACAGCACCTCAATCCCAAACGCACCCTTAATCTTATAAACCAATAAAAGTTCTTTTACAAAATAGAAAAAAAATAACACTAGAGTAGCACTGACGACAATATTATACATGAAGAGTGTCATTTTGGTGTGCTACAGTCTCATATAGCGAACAATAACACTATTTTGATTGTTGTGGTGTTGCAGCGCTATTCAAATTAATATAAATGTTCATCAAAATAAGCCTAATAAAAAAAAAATTATGTGAAGGAAAATCTTAATATCAAGATGAAAGTTAGCTAATATTTTAACGGAAGTCTACCAAAATTAGGATTAATTTAAAAAATAAATTACTTTTTTTTTAACTTTAACAGCCGAAAGGCCAAAAGTGGACATATTTTACACTAATTAAGATGGATTAAGTTGGTACTTGAGCAAGTCAATAGCGCTCGACTAAATCGATATCAGATTGTAAAGGGAGAAATGAGGATGCCTATGAGCCTTATATTTGGATTTATGGTACGTTTACTTCGCAAAATTGAAATGAGTTCGAATTAAAATGAAACTAGAATCAAAATGATTGAAATTAAAATGAATTGTACTTCCATTAATGTATTTATTTTATTTTAGAATTAGAATGCATTGATTCAAGCTACTAAAATGCTACCAATTAAAATTATGCATTTGTTCTTCAACAAATTAATAAGTAAACATTTTAAAATGAAACATATGCATATTCATTTAATTATTAAGCTATTATTGAGCTTAATATTATGATTTTTTGAGTGAATTAATTTTTTTGAATTAAAATTTTATATTTTTATTATTTTAAACACAATTATAATAATAGTAATTATTGTTATAGTTATTAATTTTATTATTAAATAATAATTATTGTAATTATAAATATTATAATAATAATTACTATTATAATTATTAAACATCGTCATTTTGGCTTGTATGGGCAGAGTGCTCATAAGCCAGCCAGTATATACTTGCATTCGCATATTTATATTTTTTTTGAATGTCTAAAAGATGTCTCTATAGGGGAATCAGAAAAAGAGATAATTTGTAGGGAATTCTTCGTAAGACTTCAGTAAATTAGGAAAGTCTTGAACCATTCTCTAAATTCCTAATTAGCCAATCAAAGCAAGAACTACCATAATTATTAATCGAAACAAGAATTACCGTAATTATTAATGAAGAAAAAATGCGGGCTTTACAGAAAGTGTTCAACAAACACTTGTTTATCATTAATAAGCTTGCCATTTAACTCATCAGTGGCGTTTTGAGCAGATTACTCGCCAGAACCATCAGTAGCTATCTCACAAGAAAGAATGTTCCCACATGAAGAAAATGTTGGGAAAATATGCTCTTTAAAAGCATATGTGTTTATTTAATTGTAATAAACAAAATTTTTGATTAATAAAATAAATGAGGTATTTTATTCAAATATCTTAATTGCATTAATATTTTTATTAAAGTCCATTTAATCATATTATATGTATTTATGTGATCACCATGTGGATTCACAAAAGACATAAATACAAGTTATCTTATGATTAAATAAATTTAGTTCGCAGTTGATAAATAAAGTTGGACATTTTATTTAGGTATAGACTGTAATAAATTCATTGAATGATTTGTCTTAATTATGTATGAATTTATTGATGTAGTACGACTACATTGAACAGGATCACATATGAGATTTAATTAACTTTGTAATAACTGTCAGACTTATTAAATCTCATAGGCATTGATTTTACTATAATCTTAATCTTGAGTTAATTATGATTTTATGATTATAATTGTTATTCTATTTGAGTTACCAATGGGCATGACACATACTTGTAGTCTAAATTACCCGGTATCTTGGTGGGAGAATTTATGAGTATTGAAGCTATAGATTAACAATATAGAATTTGTACAATACATTTCTTGATGAGTTTTCGGCACTTGATCATAGAATTCTCTGGGCAGAGTGTGTCAACATATTTAGTATGTTGAAAATGATAATTAGAAAAAATCAGTAAGTATCAAGGAATAAGATGTAATTAAATCGATTGGACAGTTAAGATGTTGATTTAATTAACGATGTGGTACAAAGGATTATACAGTAAAGACATCAATGTGGCTTGGGACGAATTATTATTCGAGCATACAATTATGGAGGTCAGTTCCAATATTTTAGTGGAGTAGATTTGGAATTAAATAATTGGGCTAGTTTAATTACAAGGCTAATTATTATAGCCACTATTGTATGTTCCCAAATGATCCCTGGGTTAGCTCATTTAATTGACTGCACCACTACTGGATTAATAAGCAAGATAACTAGCTATTTAGGTCAAAAGCTTAAATATATCATTTAGTGGGAGGCTTCATTTAATTAGCTTATGGGTAAGGGGCCTTATGTTATTTTACATGGTGGTCCTCTATAAAAAAAGTAAGCAACGTGAGTTTTGATTTGCATTATTTGGAGTCTAGGATTTTCACTAAAGGGAGATATAAAAAAAGCTTATTTTCTCTAAAAGAAATAGAGTGTAGCCATTTTATACAAATAAGAGAAAAAGATTTTCTCTCTATTGTTGAGAAATTTTTTTTTTTCATGCTAGTTGCTTTTGATTTGTAGCCACTTGGAAGATCATTGGTGACAGTTCGTGATCTAACAGGCGTGGTGGTGACAGATCGTAATCTCGGAGCATAAATCACTTCAGCGGAAAAAGCTAAATCGGATTTTCAAGGTATGATTTTTAGATTACAAATTCTTATATATTATATGAGAGCGATCTTAAAAAGGTTTTATAAAAATAGAAAAACTGATTTTTCTCCAACAGAAAATGTATCACATAATGCTTCGTGATCAACAAACTTGTCCAGATTCTCGATAAGTATGGTCGCAGGGCCGCTTTCTTGGATACTAGGATCGCCATGAGAACACGTGATTCTGATGGACTTATTATTAAGTGGAGTGAAGTTCAGAACATCGAGTGCCCTCGCCGCATCTGCAGGGTCGCCGTAGTTAACGTAGGCGTAGCCGAGAGAGCGCCTGGTGCTCAGGTCTCGACAAATCGTAACCGACATGACTTGGCCGACCAGGCTGAACAAATCATAAAGCTGAGAATCGATTACGCTGAAATCGAGATCACCAACATAAAGGGACGTCACTAGTAACTGGTTCCCTGACGCACCCGCCGCCTCTCCGTTTCGCCCCGACATTTGCCCTTGAAGTTGATATCAAAGAGCTCAAGAAAACAAAGAACAGGTTGATGCCGCAAGAAGCAGAAAAAACAGCAGCCACGAATTGCCTCTGGAATTGGCAGCAAAAAGCATAAAGAGAGGGAGGGTTTCTTTTGGTTCTTTGCATTAATGACCCTATGGTCTTAGTAATTTATTTTTCATGTCAAAGTTTGGACTTTTGTTGCATTTAAGTCCAACAGAATATGTGATTTAAGGTTTTTGGTTTCTATCCCATGGCACCCCACAGTTTCATCATTTTATGGTTCAGCCAAAGTATTTGGGTTTTGGGCAGAAAAATTCAAATTTTTATTTATATTGGATCTAAGCCCATTACTGGTTATCAATTGAATAATATAAATAGAAATTTGATAAGCCCAATAGTAATTATTTGTCTAAATTTATTTATATTGGTCCCAAGCCCATTTTGAGATTTCAAAAATATAAATGAAAATTTGGTAGATCAATAATAAAATTTATTTGACTATAGAATTTTTGAAAATAAATTTGGGCTTATTTTATTAAATTAATTGGGTCTGAATTTTATAAAAAGATATTTAAAAAATAAGACCCAATAGAATTTTTATTTAAAAGGTGCCCAAATTTAAATTTAAAAATTGAACCAAGGATAAATTTAAAAACCCAAAAGTCCCCAAGTCCATAGTGTTAGACAAGAGTAAGTACGGGAAAGAGAAAGAAGGAAGATGGACATTACTTGAAGATTAAGTCAAAATTTTCTTAGGAAAACCATGAATTGAGATTGTTTAATTGCTTTTATTTATATACTATGTAGAGCTGGCAAAACGGGTCATTGGGTCGTGTTCGTGTCGTGTTAGTTTCGTGTCGTGTCAAATTTAGGTCAACCCAAACCCGACCCATTTAATAATCGTGTCAAAATATTGAGACCCAAACCCGACACAAAAAAATAATCGGGTTACCCAATAATCCGTTTAATATCTATATATTGAACAAAAGTTACATTAAATATTTACACACTATCATACATACGTATGTACATAAATACATAATTTATCGATATTATAAAATATACATATCTACCAATATATTACACATTTACACTATTGAGGTTTTAATTTCATATATATATATATATATATATATAATATTATATATCAATATTATAAAATATACATGTCTATCAATTTTTACACATTTACACTATTGAAGCTCTAAATGTATGTAAAATTTTATAAATAAAACAATGTTTATATTCACCCTTTTAAAGAATAAAAAAAGAAAATCATCTCTAATATTTGAGTTTTAATTATAAGAATATGTAAATTATTTTAAAATAGAAAATATAATCAGGTCATTGATCGGGTAAATGGGTCAAGAATTTTAACCCAAACCCGACACGAAAAAAAATCGTGATGACCTGGACCCGACCCATTTAATAATCGTGTTGAATTTGACGACCTATACCCATTTATTTATGTCGTGTTCGTGTCGGGTAATCGGGTCCTGTCAAATTTTGCCAGCTCTAATGCTATGTTTGGTTGATAACATGTCATGATATCATATCATATCATATAAAATAGGTAGTGCCACTCAGTGCATCATAATACATGTCATCTATAGATTATGAATCAAGACATATATTGTTTGGCATTTGTATGTGCTTAATAATATTATTAGATTTTATCTAGATAATATTATTTTAGGAAGCATGCAATTAACAATATGAGATATAATCTATATATTGTTTAAAATGAAAAACCAATTTTAAAATATTGAATGAGAGAGTGAAAATTCAAGATAATTTTTCCCACGGGCTCCATTGTTAGTTCAATAATAAAATTATATATATACATCGACTTAATGAGACGGTGATGCTCCCTATGGAGGGTATATATATTAGACATTTTATTTGATGAATTTCTTTATAGATAAGATCAAAATATTGATCAATGTATTGATCACCCTAATGATGACTACATGATAAAAAAGATATGTAGATTGAAATAATGGTTATACACTCAACAAAAATATATTATTGACCTTCCCAATAAAGCTCTTTTAATAAATTCTGGCCCTAAAAGATAACGATAATTATTTATTATGTTTCGACATGAAAGTAAATAATCTAATGGTTAATTGGGTCTAGTAAGTGTATGCATGACTTCCCCATAGGATAGGTTGCCAAAGCAATAAAGTAAAATGCATTTATAGTTTTTGCATTTTAGATTTTTATTGTGAATATTACTTGTTTCGAAATATTTATGCATGTATGTTTTATTTTTTAGAAAATGTCTTCCCTAAGCCCCACTCACTATTATTCTAAGTCAAAACAAACTCACAAGCAAGAACTATATAGATTGGAAACAAAATCTATTTATAGTCTTGACTACTGAAAAATTATAAATATGTCTTATCGCAGCCTTGCCCTCCTAAACCAGTAGAGGACGCTAGTAGAAATCAGAGGAGGTTTTATGAGAAATGACAAAAAGCTAATGAAATGGAAAAATACTACATTTTATCCTCGATTTCTAATATTCTGTAGACCAAACATCAGAACATGAAAATAGCCACTGAAATAATGAAAAGTCTCTAAGAGATGTTTAGGCAGAGTACTCGCTTTACGAGACAATGAAAGGTGTTATGAACTCCAAGATGGGAAAGGGTAAAAGAGTTCGTGATCATGTCCTAAAAATGATGAACTATTTAAATGAGGTTGAGATTCAAGATGCACATATTGATGACAATTTAAAGATTGACTGGTGCGAGAACCTCTGCCTAAAACATTCAAAGAATTTAAGGTCAATTATAATATGAATAAAAGAAATATGACCTTAACAGAATTAATAAACGAACTTCATTTAGCTGAAGAAATTTATCATGCTGAAAAATCTCAAGGAAGCATTAACCTTATTGAAAAAAGGTACTTCTTCTAAGCCTAAGCTAAAAGGCAAGAAGAAGAAAGCTGGGAAAAAGAAACCGTCTACTTAGAAAAATGGTAAGCTGAAAATCAAGTGCTTTAAGTGTGAACAAAAAGGTCATTGGAAAAAAAAAATTGCATTAAGATTGTGAAATCAGGTATGAGAAATCTTTTAGTCATAAAGACCTGTTTAGTTCAGAATGATGTTGACACTTGGGTCTTAGATTCTAGAGCAACTAATCATATTGGTAATTCACTTTTTTTGGTTTCAGAAAACCAGAAAACTAAGTGAAGGAAATGTCAAGTTGCAATTAGGGACAAGCTAGTTCTTGTTAGTAGTAAAGACTAGATTTATTTTATTATCTTTTAATCATGAGACTTTAGTTTTGAATAATTGTCTTTATGTTCCAAACATTAAGAGGAATTTAATTTCAGTAGCTTGTTTATCAAAACAGGGGTATACTGTAAATTGTAATTCATTTATTTACATTTTTAAAAATAATAGACTAGTATGTTCTGGTACATTGGAGGATATTAAGTCTTTTGATCCATTATATGCATGACACAATGATTGAAAATAATGAGCATTTGCACCTATCTAAGAAAAGAAAAATTTCTTCCAATAAATGTTACCTCTAACATTTGTGTTTGGGTCATATAAACCTAAATAGGATACAGGAAATGACCAAAGATAGGCTTTTAGGTCTATATAAACCTAAACTTTGTGAAACTTGTTTAGAAGTTAGTGCCTAAAACCCTAATAAAATTATGGTCAAGTTGCAAACCAAATTTGAAACATATCCATATTTGGGGTTCACTAGCACATGTACTGAAATCAAAGGCCGATGAAATCGATTCAAGTTCTGAGGTTTTTGTATTTGTTGGGTATCCCAAAGAAACAAGGGGAAATTTATTTTATAGTTCTCAAGACAGAAAAGTAATTGTGAGTACACATTTCACTTCTCTTGAGGAAGGCTATATGAATAGTTTCAAACTTAAGAGTAAGGCAATACTGAAAGAATTATCAAGAGATTATGTTGATGCTCAGATATCGATACCTGTTGTTCAACATGAAGAAGAGCAATAATTGGAACATCATAACACTATCCCAGAACATCAACCATCCATATAACCTCGTCATAGTAGGAGGGTAATTAGATTACCAGCATGGTACATGTTACTGGGAGAAATTTATACAACTATCTCAGATGGACATGTACAGGATCCCACTAGCTACAATGAATCTCTACTAGATGGAGATGCTGAACTATAGAAAAATGCTATGAACTAAGAAATGGAATCTATCTATTCCAATAGAGTCTGTGAACTTGTAGAAGCACCAAATAGGGTAAAACCTATAGGGTGTAATTGGATCTATAAGAGAAAAAGAGGAGTAGATGGAAGGGTGGAAAAGTTTAACGCAAGATTAGTAGCCAAAAGTTATACTAAGAAAGAATGAATCGATTATGAGGAAACTTTTTCAGTGGTTGCTATGCTTAAATCCATCAAGATTATGCACTCCATTACTACAGTGCTAGATTATGAAATTTGGCAAATGGATGTAAAGACTGCATTTCTTAATGGACATCTTGAAGAAGACATCTATATGCAGCAACTAGGTGGGTTCATTAGAAAAGGCCAAGAACATATGGTATGTAAGTTGTAAAAATCCATTTATAGATTAAAGCAAGCATCTTGGTCATGGAACATTAGATTTGATCAAGCGACTAAATCGTTTGGATTCATACAAAATATTAATGAACTGTGTGTGTACAAGAAAATTCAAAGAAATGTTGTAGCTTTTCTAGTTCTTTTTGCAAATGACATTCTCTTAGTTGGAAACAATATATGAGTATTAACATCAATAAAGAATTGGTTGGCTAAAAAATTTGATAGAAAAGACCTAGAAAAGGCAAGTTATATTCTTGGTATCAAATTACTATGAGACTAGAAGAATGAAACTTTGGCCTTATCCCAAGCTGCTTGTATTGATAAGATACTAGCTAGATTTAGTATGGAAAATTTCAAAACTGGTTTGTTACCATTCAGGCATGAAATTTCCTTCTCTAAAGATTAGTCACCTAAAACACCTGAGGAAAGAGAAAAAATTAGGCGAGTTCAGAAGTTGTGGGAAGTCTCATGTATGTCATACTATATACTAGACCAGATATTTGTTTTGCAGTTGGATTGGTCAATAGATATCAATCTAATCCTAGTCTTGAGTACTGGACTGCAGTCAAGCATATAATTAAGTATTTGAGAAGAACTAAGAATTATAAGCTTGTGTATTCTGGTGATGATCTTATTCTAGTGGGTTATCCAAATTCTAACTTCATGTCAGATAAAGATTTTAGAAAATCAACTTTCGGTTATGTGTTTACATTGGGAAGTGGAGTTGTGAGTTGGAGGAGTGTGAAACAAAGCTATATCGCTGACTCCACAATAGAAGTTGAATATGTGACTACATATAAAGCTACTAAAGAAGTTGTTTGGCTCCGTAAGTTCTTACAAGATCTTGAAGAGTTACCTGCAATAACTACACCTCTTAAACTATTTTGAGATAATAGTGCTGCAATGGCTCAATCTAAGGAACCAAAACACCACAAGAAGCAAAAACATATTGAAAGGAAATACTATCTCATAAGAGAAATAATGCAGAGAGGTGATGTAAAGGTTAACCAGATTGTCTTAGAACAAAACCTGGCAAATCCTTTCACAAAGGCAATACCTGGGAAACTTTTTAACCCGAACTTATAATGTATGAGCATGCGTGAGTTGCCACATATGCTTTGAGAGCTAGTAGGAGATTGTTGGAGTTATTTGCTTTTTAAAGCATATTGATTTATTTATTTTATGATTAATAAAATATTTGAGACATTTTCAAGCATCTTAATTGCATAAATATTTTGAATAAAGACTGTTTAATCATATTATATATATTTTATATGATCATCATATGGATTTACAGAAGATATAAATACAAATAATTTTATGATTAAATAAATTAAGCTCGCAGTTAATAAATAGAGTTGAACGCTCTATTTATGTTTGGACTATAGTAAATTCATTAAATGATTTTTCTTAATCATGTATGAATTTATTGCGGTAGTTTGACTACATTGAACTGGATCACATATAAGATTTAATTAACCTTAAAATGATTGTCAGACTTATTAAATTTCATAGGCATTGATTTTATTGCAATCTCAATCGTGAGTTAATTATAGTTTCATATTTGTGATTGTCATTTTATTTGAGTTACCAATGAGCGCGACATACATTTGTAGTCAAGATTACCCGGTATCTTGGTGGGAGCAACTATGAGCAGTGAGATTATAAATTAACAATATATAATTTGTACAAACACATCTCTTGACGGGTTTTCAGTAATTGATCATAGAATTCTTTGGCTAGAGTATGTCAACAAAATTAGTATATTGAAATGATCATTAGAGAAAATCAGTAAGTGTAAAGGAACAAGATGTAATTAAATTGATTTGACAGTTGAGATATCAATTTAATTAGTGATGTGTTACAAATGATTGTTCAGTAAAGAAATCAATGTGGCATGGGTTAAATTATTATTCGATAACACTATCTTAGATAACATACAATTATGGAGGTTAGTTCTAATCGTTTAGTGGAGTAGATTTGGAATTAAATAATTGAGCTAATTTAATTACAGACCTAGTTATTGTAGATACTATTGTATGTACCCATATGATCCCCGAATTAGATCATTTAATTGACTATAATAGATAGCATATAATTATAGAGGTTAGTTCCACACTATCCTAGATAGCATATAATTATGGAGGTCATTTTCAAATTTTTAGTGGAGTTGATTTGGAATTAAATAATTGGGCTAGTTTAATTACATGCCTAGTTATTGTAGTCACTATTGTATATACCCATATGATCACCGAGTTAGCTCATTTAATTGACTGCACCACTACTGTCTTAATAAGTAAGATAATTAGCTAGTTGGGTTAAAAGCTTAAACATATTATTTAGTAGGAGACTCCATTTAATATGCTTATGTGTAAGGGGCGTTATGTTATTTTATAAGGTGGGCCTCTATAAGAAGAACAAGTGTAACGCCACTGTTGGTTTCTCTCTTATTTTTTATTTAAATCAAATTTGATTTAATAGAATTAAAAAAAGGAGATAAATAAGGAGCCTAGGGTTTCCACCAAAGGAGATATAAAAAGGACTTGTTTCTCTACAAAAAAGAGACACAAGAGCCACAATATTCAGATTAGAGAAAAAAGAGTTTTTCTTTCTAATTTTGAGAGGAAAATTTTTCTCTTGCTAGTTGCTTATAGTAGTGATAAAAATACTCACACATTAAGTGCAGATCAAACCTGAGTCACAACATGAAAGATCATTGATGACTGGAAGATCGTTGATGATAGATAGTAATCTAACAAGATTGGTGGTAACAAATCGTGATTTAAGAGCCTAAATATTTTCTACGAAAAAGTAAAGGTATGATTTCTAAATGATTGTAATCTTATGTATTATATGAGAATTGCGATCCAAATATTTTCGTTGCAAAAGTATTTTTAACTAACAGCTCGACCTTCTAGAGTTGTTTGAGAGTAAGAAGCACAAGATGATGAAGAAGAAGAAAGCGTACGTTGAAAAGATGTTATCGATTTTGGAAACGAAAATAAACGAAGCATCATCAGTGGAGGGACTGAGGGTTGTGTTCGAGAGTATAGCGGAGACAATTGAATTGGCGATAATTAAGGAGGAAAAAAAATCAACAATTTGCGCCACCATCGATTTAGCCTCAAGTTTATCGCAATAATCTTTTAATGAGTGATTTTGTGTGAGATTGGCAACATTGGTAACAGTTTCATGCTTCCTGACAACAATTTGTTGCGGGAGTAATAAGTGCATGCAAATAAGGGCTTTTGGTCACAGGAAAATTTTCCTGGTTTAATGGACGGCCCTTGCTGTAACTTTGGCGGCGGCCTCTCTTCGTAAGAATTGATGCCCCCCTTTTCTCTATCTCTTGTTTTTTTAATCCTTTTTTCTTTTAGTTTGATATTGTTTGTATCTTTCAATTAATCATGAAACAAAAATCTGTACTTTTTCCTTTTTTATGATTTAGGGAGTGATACGTGCGGAAACTTCAATTATATATTACTACAAGCAAAAAGTTCTTAACAACATGAAAAAGGAAAAAGAAGTTTTAACATGTATTCTTTTCGACATGTAATGTACTTTGTTAAATACCATTGACAATGTTCCACCACATGCTTACATTGTGAATGTTGTTTTCTTAAAATACATATTTTCAACAACATTCAATGCTTCTAGTCAAAAGTCTTCTCTATTATTAAAATACATTTTACCACACTCAATAAGGTAGCGTTTATATTTTGAATAGGTGTGGGAATCTTGAAGAGTGAAAATCATAGGATTGAGAGTATCGAGTGTGAGTGGGAATATGTTATTTACTTGGAAGCATGAAATGGAGAGATCAGAATCTAAATTATGTGTTTACTTTGTCTTGAATTGAAAGTAAATAGTTTCAAATTATAATTTTACCCTTATTTAAAAAATTATAGTTTTTAATAATAAAGTTAATAAAAAATATATTCGATGAATAAACATTTATTTTATTATATTTGTAAATTTATAATAATTATTAATATTCTTAATTATGTACATCACAATTTTTTATTAATTTTAATTTTAATTATGTAAATTAAAAATTATTGATAAGGGTAACATAAATGAAACATTTTTACTATTAACATAGTACAAGATTAATATTTTCTTAGAATAAACTATTTATTATTATTAATTATTAATATTAAAGAAATATAATAGTATTATATTTAAATAAATATAATAATATTATATATTCAAATAAAGATAGTATATAGTAATATTATTAATTCTCTATTAATGTAATAATATTATTTTTAAGTAGTTTTAACCTAGAATCAAACCAAATTATTATTTAGTTAAATATAATAATAATATTTAAATAAATATAATATTATTTTATTTTATTTAATATAATTATATTAATTTATTAAATATAATTACATAAAATTTATTATTATATAAAATAATAAAATAATAATATTATTTAGTACAAAATCAATATTTTCTTAGTAATAAACTATTTATTATTATTAATTATTAATATTAAATAAATATAATACTATTATTTTTAAATAAACATAATAATATTATATTTTCAAATAAAGATAGTATATAATAATATTATTTTTAAGTAATTTTAACTTAGAATCAATGCAAATTATTATTGAGTTAAATATAATAATATCATTTAAATAAATATAATATTATTTATTTTATTTTATTAAATATAATTATATTAAATTTAATAAAAGGAAGGAGAAAAAGGAAGAGGTGGGAGTGGATTCCCACTTCCACCCCTCATGGGAGTCCCACTCCTACTCCCCACTCCAAAAATGGATGGGACCGACGGAGTGAGATTCTCAATTCTCTCTTAAAATGTGTAAGTAAACACTAGAGTGGAAGGAATTCACACTTCTCACTCCTACTCCAAAAAGTAAACACAACATAAATGAGGTCAAAACTTTATTTTGCTTGTACATTTTACACATGCAGGCACAAATTGTGAATAACAACTTTTTTAAGAAATAAAATATATATATGATACAACTCTGTAGCTCAGAGTTTATATCAAAGAATTACACTTTTCGAGTAAGTACTAACTCCAGCAAAAACCCAAAAAAAAGAATTGAAATTAAATGAGGAACAAAGAAAGCAGAAGAGACCGAGAGAAAAGAAGAAATATTAATAATTTTTTTTCATTAGTTCCTCACTGACGTGTTTCCTTATACATATATATGTTACCCCTCAACAATACATGCGTGACTAACCAACAACGTAATGATTGGCAAAAATAAACAAACAAAATAACAGAATCACAGCTGTGATCTTCGCCCCCTCTTTTAGTTCATTCTCGAATATTCTTTAGGTAATGTAATCTTTGAGCTATGTTGGTGCCCTACGAATATGAGTTGGACCTTTATGGGCTCATCGACAACCTGGGCTTCTTCCTTTGTTTCAAGTGCTGGCTTTTCATTAATCTCGATTAACTTAGCGGGCCAAGTTGTATCAATATCTATACACACATTTTAATTGCAAGCTTTTGTTAATATTAAAATTAACAAATACTAATAATATATAAATTTAAAAGAATCCATTCACATCCTTATATATTTGTCAATACAATATTGTTTAACAAGTATAACGTACAAGAATTTAATAACCAAAAATAGCAATTCTTATATTGATGACTTCTTTTCTCAATGGTAATTGCACATGATATTAGCAAAAACTCTTAACCAAATCCAATTCTTCAATCTCTCTATGATAGCATTAGCAATAAACCTCAAATTATCACAATTATCACATCGTCAATTCCTGCACAAGCAAGACCAAAATTAATTAAAAATTAAAAAAAAAAATTATTACAAGCAACTACTAGAAAGACAAAATCCGCAATAGACATCGCAGGGGTGAGAAAAAGTCTGTAAAGGCTAATAGAAAGAGAGATCAAACTATTTCCAAGATTGTGTAGTATATATAGGACTCCATGCAATAATGAAATTTTGCAAAAGAATTCTAACTTTTGAATTTATCATTTTCAGGAACACATAACAAGATAACTTTGGGTATCCCAGAGAAAATAATGAATCATAAGCAGTAAAACCATTGCCATAGACAGAAATTACTCAATGGAAAAGTATTATAATAAATTTGCTAGAAGCACTCAACTAAAACAAAATTCAAGTTGAGTAAATACTAGGAGCCTCTATCTTTCTCTTACCATGCTTTATATTCAGAGATTCATTCATATAGAGTGATCCGCTGCTCTTCCAAATAGGCCACAACCTGCCACGAATAAATAAGGCTTAGCAAACATATCACAACTAATACCAAAAGAGCAACGTACGAGACTATCTCAACAAAATCTACCATAAAATCCACTTATAAATGAATTTAACAAACCTTTAAAAAATATAATGGAAGGATAAATTCATATGCAAGTAAAAGGAATAGCAATTTATCAATTAATATATGAACAGCATTTCAGTAAAATAAAAAACAGATATGAAGAAAATTACCAACGGAACCTCTGTAAAGTGCTAAATTACTTTGATTAGCCTAGATTCTATTCCAGTAAAAATTAGAATTCAGTAACACAATCATTGCAACTTTAAGGCATCAACAAAACTACTCTTGATCACTTACCAACTAGTGCTCTAATGCTGCATAATAGGAAATGTTGTAGTTCAAAAGTTTAATTTGTGAAGAAAGCACAAAGACACTGGATAATAGCAGAGAAGAAGCTGATGTTACTGGACAAGAATTAAAACTATACTTTGCACAGAAGTTACAATAACAAAATAAAGAAGCTTAGAATAGAGCCAAAACAGAGCAAGTCCAATAAATTTAAATTTATTATATTTCTCAAAATGTTTCAGCAACCAAACCCGGTTCCCTGTAAACAAGCCACCCGGATTCAACAATTACTAATCACAATTACAATCAAACAAGAAGGAAAGAAAAAATTAAACCAAACAAACTGATAAGAAGCGACACAGAACTAATCGTGTAGCCAAACCCAACTTACGTACATGGAATATGCATGGGCACGTCATTAGCCATGCAACCTTTGAGATGATGATTTGGAGTTGACTTCTTCAAATTATTCGTTGCTAGGAATATGCATGGGCACGTCATTAGCCATGCAACGTTTGAGATGATGATATGGAGCTGACTTCTTCAAATTAACCGTTGCTTATTCAGAGGAGATCTTTCATGCAAGTATTTGTTTTGGTATATTTTGGAATAATAGTCAGGTTGTTGAGATGTTGTTAACGACTTGATTTAGCTAGCTTTGTTCAAGCCTTGTTTCACGGCTAAGGAAATTAGTTTTGTATTAGACTATAAATAAGCTCTTTTATTCAATAATAAGATCATCAGATTTTTATTCCAAAAACATTATTTGTGGTAGTTCTCGCCCAAAGAAGAACAAGCAATTTACTTTGTCAATTCTGCTAGTTTTGACTGGGACCTCTATTAGTGGTATCAGAGCTAGGTTAGGATGGCAACCAACAAAGAGCGTATCGAGTGAATAGAAACAGAGGTCAGAGATATACAAGACAAGATGCAACGGATGGAGTTGGGGATCAATGACAAATTGGCACACATTGAGGCAACATTAAGCAAGCTTGCAGACTCAATCAATACTTCAAGAGGGTCGCCAAGTATCAACAACAATACTGCATCTTCACGACTGGGCCGAGAAGTCAGTATAGGAAGGCCTCAACATTTCCAATCCAAGGTAGCAAAACTAGAATTCCCTCGCTATTCGGGCGACGACCCCACCGAATGGTTCAATCGTGCAAGTCAGTTCTTCGAATACTAGGAATCAACAGACGATCAGAAAGTGGTTCTAGCGTCATTCCACTTGGAGGGGGAAGCAAATCAGTGGTGGCAGTGGCTTCGAAGGTCTTATCAAGATGAAGGCAAAGTCGTGACTTGGGAGGTGTTTGTGGAGGAGTTATGGGCAAGGTTTGGACCGACATACTGTGAATATTTCGACGAGGCTCTCTCACGTGTTAAACAAATCGGTACTCTCCGTGACTACCAGAAGGAATTTGAACGACTCGGAAACCGTGTTCAAGGATGGACACAGAAGGCACTTGTTGGCACATTCATGGGAGGGCTTAAACTAGAGATATCTGAAGAAATTAGGCTGTTTCGACCGAGGACTCTTAAGGAAGCAATCAGCTTGGCAAGAATGAGAGATGAGCAACTGACCCGACAACGGAGACTGTTGAGATCACCAATCTTCACTCGTTCACCAACGGCTCAAGTCACCAACCAACGTGCTTCACCAACAGTACCCTTTAAGAGACTTTCTTGGGAGGAGATGCAAAAACGCAGGTCACAAGGATTATGTTTTAACTGTAATGAAAAATTCTCTGCAGGTCATAAGTGCATAAAGGCGCAATTGTTAATCTTAAAAGCGGATGACAACGAAGAGTCCACAGAAACAACGCAACATGAGTATGAGACAGAAAAGCACGACAATCCTAAAATAACATTCTATGCTTTGGTGGGTTGGGCTGCTCCTTAGACAATGCGAGTGAAAGCTAAGATTGGGCCACACGAGATCATTGTCCTAGTGGACAGTGGCTCAACGCACAATTTTATCAACTCGCGATTGGCTAATATGCTTCAGCTCCCAGTTCAACCGACATCAGCATTTCCAGTAAAAGTGGCCAACAGAGAGAAAGTTATTTGCCAGGGGAAACATGACAAGGTACATGTTTTAATTCAGGACATCCCTTTTGAACTTACTCTCTACTCATTGCCGATTACAGGACTCGACGTGGTGCTTGGTGTCCAATGGCTTGAAAGCTTAGGGTCGGTGGTTTGTAATTGGAAACAATTAACAATGGACTTCGATTGGGATAATGCTAAGCGAAGGTTGCAAGGGCTGGATCCACAAACAATTCAAGCTACAACATTATCTGAAGTCACCAAAGATATGAAACAAGGGCACAACGTGTTTGCTATATGTCTTTATTTAAACAATGAGGAATCATATGCAGTAGCATCGGCCAACATGAGGAGTTTGCTAGAAGAATATTCCAAGTTGTTCGTGGAGCCCAAACAACTCCCACCAACACGGGAAATTGACCACCAAATCACTCTTAAAGAAGGAACAAAACCAATTAATGTGAGATCCTATCGGTACGCTTATTTCCAAAAAGCGGAGACTGAGAGACAAGTGAACGAAATGCTGTCTTCCGGGCTCATTCGACCAAGCACCAGCCCCTTCTCATTACCGGTATTCCTAGTAAAAAAAAAAAATGGCAGTTGGAGGTTTTGTATTGACTACAGAGCACTCAACGAGGCCACAGTAAAAGACAGATTTCCAATACCAACAGTAGAAGACATGTTAGATGAATTGCGCGGTGCAGCATTCTTCACCAAACTAGACCTCAGAGCCGGCTACCATCAGGTACGGCTAAACTCATCAGATATACATAAGACGGCTTTTCGCACACACAATGGCCATTATGAATATCTGGTCATGCCATTCGGCTTATGTAATGCTCCCTCTACTTTTCAAGCAATTATGAATGCTATTTTTCGGCCCCATCTTCAGAAATTTATATTGGTATTTTTTGACGACATCTTGATTTATAGTCCCACGTGGGAATGTCATTTGAAACACGTTAGACAGACCTTGGAAATTCTTAAACAACATCAATTTTTTGTTAAGGCTAGCAAGTGCAATTTTGGCCAGCAAGAACTTGAATATTTGGGACACATCGTTACTTGCCATGGTGTGAAGGTGGATGAATGGAAAATTACAGCAATGGTGTCATGGCCAAAGCCATGGAATATTACAGAGCTAAGGGGATTTTTAGGCCTAACAAGGTATTATCGCAAGTTCGTTCGTGGGTATGGCTTGTTAGCCCGGCCTTTAACCACTCTTCTGAAGAAAGGACAATTCGGGTGGAATACTAAAGCTGCAACAACATTTGAGCAATTGAAACTTGCCATGACTCAAACTCCAGTACTTTCTATGCCTAATTTTAACGATGTTTTTGTTATTGAAACTGATGCGTCCGGTGATGGCATAGGAGCAGTACTGTAGCAAAACGACAAACCAATAGCTTACATGAGTTGAGCGTTGGGTATAACAAAAAAGACTTGGTCGACATATGCGAAAGAGATGTTGGCAGTGGTAGAGGTGGTCAGATTTTGGAGGCCTTATTTATTGGGGCAATGATTTGTGATACAAACAAATAAAAAAAGCTTAAAATATCTCTTGGAGCAGAAGATAGCAACTCCCGATCAACAGCAATGGATGGTCAAACTCATGGGTTACGATTACGAAATCCGATACTGCCCCGGCAAGGAAAACGCTGCTACCGATGCACTCTCTAGAAGAACTGACAGCCCAACTCTTAATCATCTTTTTGTACCGCAGGTGTCACTATGGGGAGAAATTAAAAAGGCTATGCATGAAGATGATTATCTAAAGAAGATTGCACAGCAAGCTGAGACTCAACCTGATGGCCCTTACACGGCAAAAAACGGCCTCATATTCTTCAAAGGCAGGGTAGTAGTTCTGCGGAAGATGCGTGACTTATTATTATTTGAGGCCCACAATACCAAAATAGGAGGGCATTCCGGAGTCCTTCGCACTTACAAACGCCTGGCGCAGCAATTTTATTAGCCCTCAATGTTTCAATCCGTTCATGATTATGTAAGTAAGTGCGTTGTTTGCCAGAAGACTAAGAGTGAAACGTTGCAACCAGCAGGGCTTCTTCAATCGTTGCCTGTTCCTTGCCAAGTGTGGGAGGATATTTCTTTAGATTTTATTGAAGGGCTGCCTAATTCACAAGGAAGAGATACAATATTTGTGATAGTTGACAGGCTCAGTAAATATGCACACTTCCTTTCCTTGTCTCACCCATTTACCGCTAAATCTGTTGCTGAAAGATTTGTTGACAGAGTGGTAAAACTACACGGCATGCCCAAGAGTATTGTAAGTGATCGGAATCCAATATTTATTAGCAAATTTTGGAGTGAATTTTTTACATTGTCAGGCACACAATTGAAGATGAGTTCAGCCTATCATCCGCAAACGGACGACCAAACAGAGGTTGTTAACATATGTCTGGAGCAATATTTACGCTGCTTTGTGCACTAGTGGCCACGCAAGTGGAACATGTATTTGTCGTGGGCTGAGTTTTGGTACAATACCACTTTTCATGTATCCACCCGAATGACTCCTTTTCAAGCTCTCTATGGTCGGCCTCCACCTTCGGCCCCCATGTATTCGATCGGGTCTTCGCCGGTTCACGAAGTTAATCACGCCTTACAGACCAGAGATGAGTTATTGCGGCAACTAAAATCTAACCTTGTTGCAGCGGCTAATCAAATGAAACAGACGGCATACAAGAAAAGGAGGGATGTCGAATTCAAAGAAGGAGACATGGTGTACTTGCGCTTGCATCCGTACCGGCAATCTTCAGTTTTTAAACGTGCACATCAAAAATTATGCAGCAGGTATTTTGGACCATATCAAATAATTCAAAAAGTGGGGCATGTCGCTTATAAGCTCCAGTTGCCAGAGGGTGCCAAGGTCCATTCTACATTTCATGTTTCCGTACTAAAAAAAGCAGTGGGAGATTCAACAATGAGCAGCACGGAGTTACCTCCTATAGATGATGAAGGTGTGCTGGATTTGGAGCCTAGATTAGTTCTGGACACTCGGTGGCTTAAAAGAGGTGGTAATGTTATTGAGCAAAGTCTGATTCAATGGAACAATCTACCAATGGAAGAGGCCACTTGGGAAGATACTGCCGTCATTAAGCAGCAGTTTCCTTCGCTGGCCCTTGAGGACAAGGGTCCTCTTCCACGGGGGAGTGATGATAAGAAGCTACGCAGAACTAATCGTGTAGCCAAACCCAACAGCAAGTACATGGAATATGCATGGGCATGTCATTAGCCATGCAACCTTTGAGATGATGATTTGGAGTTGACTTCTTCAAATTATTCGTTGCTAGGAATATGCATGGGCACGTCATTAGCCATGCAACGTTTGAGATGATGATCTGGAGCTGACTTCTTCAAATTAACCGTTGCTTATTCAGAGGAGATCTTTCATGCAAGTATTTGTTTTGGTATATTTTGGAATAATAGTCAGGTTGTTGAGATGTTGTTAACGACTTGATTTAGCTTCAAGCCTTGTTTCACGGCTAAGGAAATTAGTTTTGTATTAGACTATAAATAAGCTCTTTTATTCAATAATATGATCATCAGATTTTTATTCCAAAAACATTATTTGTGGTAGTTCTCGCCCAAAGAAGAACAAGCAATTTACTTTGTCAATTCTGCTAGTTTTGACTGGGACCTCTATTACAAACATTACCTGTGTCCATGATTTCCTTCTTTTATTTTCTTTTCGGCTTGGCCAAACAAAAAAGTGCAACTGGTTACAGAAAACAAACTTTAGAAGCAAGCAGACAATTTCAACTGATTTCAAGCTACAATTTGTAGTGATATATCACCTAAACATGTGTTCTCTTTCCAGCTAAAATTGTCAGTATGCTATTAAAAAAACCCAACGTTAACTATCATTAAGCTCTTAACAGCTTGTTCAAAAAATACCAAACTCTTCACAATAACTTCTAAACCTAAACCCTCCACCAACAAAGCAAAATCAATAAAACCTACAATCCAGAAAGTATTTGATAAATTAAAATAGTTAAAATTAAAAATACTATGAAAAACTCCAGAACTAATAATATGAAGAAATATGAAAATACAGAGAGAGAAAGTAAAAAGATACTTACCGGAGCAAATCCAATCGCCATTACGAGGGAGCCACTTGAAGCCAGCAGAGGCTTTAGTGTCGACTAAAAGACGGAGCTGCTTGCACTTGTTGCAAAAAGATCTAAACACGTAGTTTCATTTCTTATACCCATTACACTCCCAATCTCCTTCTCTCCCTTCTTCCACTCTTTTTCTCTCTCAAAAGTCAGAAGAGCTGCAAGGCTACTCTTTCCTGCAATTCATGGATTCTCATCACATGAAAAAAATTAAAATTGATAATAATCAAATAATAAGTGAATAAAAATTAGAGATAAAGTAAACAAACCTCTTGTTCTCGCTTAAGGTCTTGAGAATGTTCGACCCAGAATTGATAGGTTCGGGTTCTGGCTTCGACCCACGAAGCCAAATTCCTATACCTCCCATCAAATTCATAACAAAGGACCTAACATTCCTGATAATTATAAACCCTAGAATTGCCATAAGGAGGCCATGATAAATTCGCTAAATGAAGTTGACGTAAGCCATGATGAAGAATATGGGTTTTGCAGCTACTGAAATTAAGTTTTGTGGGTTCAATTTGATTCGATTGAATGACGGATCTAGGTTTTGGTTTATGGATTTAATGAATTTGCAAGGGAGGGAACGTGTTTGACGATGAAAAGAAAAACAGCGGGAACCTGTAAAACTTTCCAAGTATCGGATAGCAATGTTCTTCTCAACGGCACCAACAAGAAAAAATATTTAAATGATAAATATTTACTTATTAACAAAAATGTATAACGGCAAATATATAATTATCGGTTCGCTATTACAAAGTAATATTTGATAATCTATTTGAATTAATGTTTCAATAATTCGATAAATAAACTCTGTTAAAATTTAGTAGTTTAGTGGCATAATATCTATCTATTATTTGATTTGATTTCACTTAGTGC
Organism: Citrus sinensis; assembly: GCF_022201045.2. Classification (NCBI taxonomy): domain Eukaryota; kingdom Viridiplantae; phylum Streptophyta; class Magnoliopsida; order Sapindales; family Rutaceae; genus Citrus; species Citrus sinensis. The sequence goes on from NC_068564.1 coordinate 10,777,527, forward strand.
AAAATAGTATTATAGATTCTGAAACCCAATCTAATAAGTCTTATCTTATAACTAATATGTTCAAATTTTTGCATAGCAAATCCTGAAAATTTAAATTAAATTACCATATAAAGAATCGCTTATTATTTGAAATTAGTTGAAGTTAATTGCTTCGGTATTCTATAGACATTAAAAAAAAAGACCATAATTAACAAAGTAAAATACATTTACAAGTTAGTGGTAAAATATTTTTTACAATATTCGAAGATGCACCTGTTGAAAATACAAATGCCAATTACCAATAAGAAAGTTGTGGTATATTCTTATTGAGAAAATGCCTTTTGAAGATGAAATTTTTAACAACATGCTTACCGTGCAGGTTGTCATTTTGTCTATGAGATTCAGTCTATGAGATTCACCGCAATCAGAAAACTATTGTAATAATATGTTTAACAATGGGCCCTAAAACATGTTGTTAAAGGTGAACTTTTAGTAATTTTTAGCAATACGGAATCTTGGAACGTTATTAAATATGATAATTTACAAATTAAAACGTTGTTAAATATCATATTTTACAACAAAATCGTAACACGCACGTTGTTATGTTCTTGTTATCTTAACTCTTTTTTCTTGTAGTGAATATCTTTTTTAAATAAGGAAACAAAAAATAAATTAAACTGACTAAAATAAATAAAATAATAGGAGATACTGTCAAATTAGAAACCTGTTGTTGATATACGAAGGAAATTGGATTGACGACTGGAATACAAAAAGCATATTAATTTGAAGAATTAATTAATACCTGATGATTAAAAACAGCTTCTTTTTACACATCCAAACTCCTATTTTGTGATCAAGATTTCGAATTCTATTTCTTACACTCAAAAACTGCCTTATTAATCAAATAATTCGAACAATAAGGAAATATAGTGAGACAATTTGTGGAAATAATTAATGCCAACACATAATAATTAAGCAAGAAAGATAAATTCATCAAATTCGATTATTCTTTTTCATTGAACAATATTCACATGCACATAGTGCTATTGGGCAAAAGAAAATGTTGCAAGTACCTGAGTCCATCATCAACAGTGACATACCTCCAATTTACAATACTCAACATTCCCACACACACTTTCTCAATCCTAACTTTCTCATCTTCACAAAAAACGTTGCTACTAGAAAACCCTAACCTCAAATCTGCAACAATCCCACTAGCAGCTTCACTAGAACAACACCTCGGCGACGGCAGCTCCTCCGAAAACCACGACTCGGACGCCGCCGGAGAGAAACTCACCCTCCCTTCATAATCCATCATCGCAAAAACTCCTCCCCATCCGCGCAACAACACATTCCATGTGATTCCCACCTCCTCTTGTAAATCGATCAAACCAAAGCTACGAAAACAATTCACGTTAATATCGATATCGAACCAGAACACGCCACTCGTGTCAGCACAACGTAATTCGTTTGCAGATTTTGCTAGGGTGAAAATTAGGGCATCAACTTCTATGGTGCGTAGCTCGACGGCGAAGATGAGGTTGTCGAGGGAAATGCGGGGTGGTGGAGGGGGTTTGAGCGACGTTTGGTGGCGGAGTAGCCGACGGAGAAGAGACGGCGATAGGAGATGTCCGATGGGTCGGTGAGTTTGAAGTTGGAGAGAGAAGGGTAATGAGATGAGCAAATGGGTTGCCAGAGGTAATCAGAGGACATGGATATATACCATGATTTGGACACACATGAAGCTATGGCTAGGGTTTTGGGGTCAAGATGCTGAGCAACAAGACTGAGGACCTACCATGGCGGAAAATTTCTTGAGGAAAGGCGAGACATTGGATTTCGATTGCTTTTTTTTTTTTTTTCTTTTTCATCTTTTGTTCACTCTTTAACGTGTGAAATTAATAGATTATTTTGGTTGTACTGGTTGATGTTTGATGATTATTGAGGGTTTTGCAAGCACGTGGAATGCTATGGTCAGTTGCATGGCTTCAAGTTGACACGTAGGATGAGATTGTGTGCCAATGTAATGTCTTTGTGTCATACACGTGCCGGTCAACGAAGCGCACACTTTATCTTTGTTTTACCATTTTGTTCTTCTACGGCTAGAGTCTGTTGGAACTTCATTAACTCTCTTAAGACTCCTAAACAGATCTCATCCAAACTCAAATTTGGCTGCACTTAATTTCATAAGTCCAACAGACAAATAGCTGGGGCGGCACCGATGCAAATTTTCTTGGGATCTCATGTCAGTAATTAAATGTGCGATTAGGATTTATTATTGTTATGTTTAATTCAATTATAGCAAATTAAACATTCCAACCTAATTGGAATACGAAATGGATGTTTGGTTGAAAAAAATGAGAGAAGAATGAAATGGAAAAGAGAGAAAAAAAGAAAAAATAAAGAAAAATTGTCAATCTCAATTTTAATGTTTTTTGGTTTAACATAAAATTATTTTTTTCTTTTATCTGTGTTCTTATTTTATTTTATTTCTTCAAATTAAACATGCTATATTATTCAAATAAATAAATCCTTATTGAGATTTAACAACAAATCAACATAATACTCCAAAACGATAGAAGAAGGTTTTATAGGCAGAAAAGAGCATGAGATTCGGATTCTTAAGGTCCACGGGAGGTTCTGGACATTTGTTAGTTAATTCAACAAGCTTTCTTACTTAGGTATAATATATCTCCATTAACTGATTTCACATTTTATTTTATTTTTTTAATATTCTTCTTCTTTGTTCTACTTCATCTGTAACAACATACTCAAGTTAAAACACAGACTATCAATGTAATTTTGAGAGAAATTAGGTCTCGTGCCTTTCGTTCAGAGAGGACGAAAGAAGAGAAATTAAGGAGGTAGGTATAGAAAATGCATCACTTAGGGTTTTTCTAAGATAATAAATAAAAAATAAATTCTGATAATTATCGCGTCTTAGTAGATCAAAGAAAGGTTAGATAAAAGTCAAAGAGTAATGATACAGCCACAAACTCTTGTACAAACTTATTTTGTACAAACTGACGTGGCATTAATTCATTGGTTGAATGAAAATATAAATTAATAAAAACAAATCATGTGGGCCAAGTGATATTTAATTCAACCAATCTTATCAAGCCACATCAGTTTGTACAAAATAAGTTTGTACAAGAGTTTGTGGCTGTATCATTACTCAAAGTCAAATTATGAGAGGATCTAAATTTAAAATTTGTTTGAACTTTTTACTTAAAGAAATATTTTACTAAAGGGATAGGAGAGATTTGACAGTCCCTTTTTTGACACAATAATATATACAAAATCTTAGAGTTTGTTTATTAAACGTTTGAAGTCTTAAATTTTATTAATTTAGATTTTTTAAAAATTACTTTTTTAAAACTAAATTTCTTCTAATTTATATTTGAATAGAAAAAATAAACTTTTGTGACTTTAATATGAATAGGAAAAGGTCTAAATGAGAAGTAAATATTATACTCTAAATAATATCTATATTACATATACTTATTTCATAAATTATAAAGCCTAATCCCCCTTATTTAAATTTTGATTTACAAGTACATGAATGTCAAAAAATCAAGTTTAAGATGTTTTTATTACTAAAAGCAAACAAGATGTCACTTATATTCAAGATACTGAGGAAAAAAAAAATAAACATATCATTCAAAGATTTGTATTCAAACTTAAAAAAAGCTCAGATCTATTCAAATTTTAGCTAAAAAACATATGATACCTTAGTGTTTCAATACTAAACAAATCAAAGGATCAAATTCAATGCATACTTTTATTTGTATTAATAACAAATTAAAAATTAGTGAACACCATAACAATTATTAAATCATTTTTTCGTTTCTTTGTCTTATTTGTTGGATTTTTTAATCCAATATTGTTAGATCCTTAATCCAACATTGGGCTTATATTTGAATAATTATGTGTTGCGGACTGTCATAAAAGGTTAAGCTAAATTAAAAGTGATTTATTTAGGTTTTCGGTATTATGGACTTTAATGTATCTAATATGGTATGAGCCTTTAATGTGTAGAGACCCAATAATTTTTTAATTTTATGATGGGTAGAATTAGGAATATTCAGTGACAATAGGAAAATGTCGATTATATATGTGCTTTTGGTCCCTAGGTCACACATATCTTTTTATTCTTTTTCAAATCTCATCGTCAGAGAGAGAGCCCTAAGAAAACTTAAAGGATTCCCTAAGAGAACGTATAGATCTGGAAGGCCAACCACACAACACTAGAAAGCAATTCAGTATTATGGATACGGGTATGCTTCCGCATAATTTTGTTATTGATTCTTGGTGATACAACATGAATGCTCCTAGATTATAGGTGATGGTTTTCGCCAAATGAATTTCTTATCCCAACAAGTGGTATTAGAGCCAAGTTCATGTTGAATAATTAAGAATCAAATTTATTTTGATTAATGATTAAAAACTTTGGTGTTCTCCAATTTAATAATAGCAGAATTATTAATATTATTAATCTTGAGAACAAGATTAAGGAAATTTAGATTTTAAAATAAAAAAAATCGGTTTAAGGTTTAAAGCCGGCGGCAGCCTAGCCACCGTCAGCAGTCGGGAAAGGAGGCCGCAACTTGATTAGTATTAAAAACTGTCTAATTATCAAGCGATAATAATATTATTTTGTGCTTATGTTATAATTTATATTTGTGTTTATGCAATATATTAGGAATTATTAATTATGTTTTAAATATATATAATTTTGTGTATTTTTATGTATTTATTAGGTAAAATATTAATTTTATATAATTCGAGGCTCCAAACAAATAAATGAAGGTCAAATTTGGATTCTGGAGGTCCGGAAACCTTAAGATCAGTCAAGATCGGCTTAAAATTGAGCTTGTGTAAAAAGAGTTGACTTTTCCTATTGACCGAGCATTGATTGGATGATGAAATGAGCTTACAATAAATATGAGTGCATGAGATAGCTGGCAGTTTTGACTAAATCTAAACTGTTCATGATTCAATGGCCATAATTGTGCCACGTGGTAATGGTTGGTGAAGCAAGTTGTAGGATCCGAATCTTTGTATTTGGGTCGATCCGATCCACCCATTAACCTGCCAAATCTCAACCGTTCTTTGGCCAAATCGGACGAGTCAAACGATGCCACGTGTGATGTTGACTTTTGAAGTTTGACCAGCATTGGATCTTGATCTAAAGGTTGTGAGGAGCATATGCATGAAGCTTATGATGGACTGCAACACACTCGATTATGAATTTATTTTTCTATAAATAGAGCCTCATTTTATGTTTCTAATCATCTCTCTACAACTCTCTTCTTCTCAAATTCTCTCCATCTACTTGTAATCTTGATTTTCAGGTGTGTTTTTAATATTTTGTATAGTTATTTTTATAAATAAAATTAGTTTTATTTTCAATTTTAGTTGTTTTTATTACTTTTAATTATAAGTAATTCAATTTTAATATTTCTTTTTATTTTAATTATGCTCAACTAAATAATATTAGTTAGGGGAAGGTGAAACTCTTAAGAAATAAATATGATTTAATCAAATTCTATTTTTAATTTCATAAATTAAATTATTTTCTATTTAATTTTATACATATTTTATATTTTGAAATTTTGATTTATTGTAAACAAACAAATGAATTTAGCATAATAAATTCTTAATATCTTAATATAAGGTATGGTAAAATAATATTTTGACTTATTGTAGACAAATTAAATTTTGGCACAATAAATCTTAATCCATCATAAAATTAAAGGGAAAATAATAATAATTTATATAATTAATCTTTTGGGCAATAAATAAAAAAAAGGCAAAAAGAATTTGTTAAGTTTTATTTACTATTAAGAGTGGATTCACAACCCTAACTAGTTCAATTTCAGAGTTTCATTTAAATTAAGTTGTTTATATTCAAGTTTAAATTTCAATTTTTAGTTAAAATAAAATAAACAAATTAAATCTTTTCTCTGTGAATCGACCTCGGACTCACCGAGTTATAATACAACAAGACACTCTTATACTTGGGAGTTAAAAATTACTTTTAAGTTGTGTCAAGTTTTTAATTATCCCCTAGCAGCCAAGCCGTGGCTACATGCCACGACAAACAGCTTAAAAGAGGCAGCCATGGCCGCCTCCTAAAGGAAGAAGAAGCAGCGGCATGGCTGCCGTGAGCAAGAAGGAGAAAAGAAAAAATGAAACTAGGGTTACATGGATAATATCTTAAAGGTTCTTCAATGTTATAAATTTCTTTTTCAGCAAAATAGTCAAGACGTTTTTCATTTAAGTCCTAAACTTATTTGGGCTTAATTAAATTAAGTTTTGGGCCCAATATTTTGGGTTTGATTGATTAAAGCGGTTGATTTATATTAGTCCTTTAAAGTTAAAATTAATTTTAGTTCATTAAATAAAAAAAAGGGTTGATTTGATTGTAGGCTGGTTCAAGATTCGGTTCAGGTTACCCAAACTGCTCCAGTCTTGAATCGGTTACTAGTTGATCGGTCAACAGTCAACGGTTGATCATCACATTCACCAAAATTTGATCTTTTTTTTTTAATTTTTTGAGGTAATTTTTGGTATAATTTTAATTTCAAACATTGGTAAGTTTATATGTATATAAATCAATTAAAGCAACATGTCGCCAAAGTGACCTCTATTATAGAAATTAATTTATTTTGTAATATAAATAGTTTCGTACATTAATTTCTTTAAATATTGATTGGCCCAAAAGAAGGTCCATATTTAATAGAATTGCATGTACACTTGTGGTAATAAACACGTGATGATTATTCGGTTTTACATGTGAGCAATAAATTAGCCCAAAGGAAGATTAATTATTTGATATGTTCTTATTGTCAGTGTTTGATTACTACACCAAGATATCACTTACAAGTTAATATTTTGTCCAACGATGAAATATTAATAGAGTGCTTGGTATCTTAAGATGGGGTTTACCTTTATTTGAATTTATTTTTTATTTTAAGACTAATATGAGCTTGTTTTGTTTGTTAGTTGTTCTTAATTCAGTTATGTTTGCTGCTAATATTACTACCAACAACAATTCTATTCCTATGCTAAATAGCTCTAATTTCAAATCATGGCACGAGAACATCTCAATAGTTCTCGCAGTCATGGATCTTGATCTTACATTAAGGGTTGATTCTTCCTTACCTCTTACGGATGAGAGTACCCCTAATGATAAAAAGAGAAACGGAAAGGTGGGAGAGATCAAATCACATGTGTATTATGATCATGAAGAAGGCAATTTCTGAAGCATTTAGGGGTTCAATGACTGAAAAATAACTACAGATAAGGTGTTTCTTGCATAGATTGAACACAAGTTTGTCAAGAACGAAAAGGTTGAAATTGGTACACTCTTGACAAGCCTAATTTCAATAAGGTATGCAGGTTAAGACAATATTAGGGAGTACATCATGGAGATATCTCATATTGCTTCTAAGTTAAGAGCACTTAAACTAAGAAGCACTGCACTAATTATCACGCATGGCGTGCTAAGAAAGGTATGCTTCTTAGTTTGGTTTGTTTTGAGGTTAATTTAACTTCGGTACCTAGACATATGTGGTGGATAGATTCTGGTACAACCACTCACATTAGTATGCCTATGCAGAGTTACCTAAGTTGTCAAAAACTCAGTGATGGTGAAAGATACATGTATGTGGGCGATGGCAAGATTATTTTAGATAATTATTAAAGACTGGACTTTATTTGGAACTTGATGAAACATTTGTTGTTCCATCTTTTAGATGGAATTTGATTTCTATTTCTACTTTGGACAAATTTGGTTTTTCTTATTCATTTGGGAATGAAAAATTTAGTTTGTTTCATGATTTAAAATTGGTTGGTTTCAGTTCTTTGTCAGACGATGATAATCTTTATATACTTGATACAATTACTTCATTTAATGAATCCCTGCAATTAAGTACATAAGGTGTAAAAAGAAAATTAACCAATGAGAATATAGCTGCGTTATGGCACAAAAGATTAGGTCATATCTCCAAATAGAGAATAGAGAGACTTGTGTTAGACACAATTCTCGACCCCTTAGATTTTAAAGATTTTAACATATGTATTAATTGTATCAAGGGGAAACAAACCAAGAAGAGGAGATTTGAAGCCAACAGGACTTCAGATGTCTTAGAACTCATCCATACTGACATTTGTTGGCCATTGCTTGCGGCTGCTTGGAATGGTTAACAATATTTTATGATGTTTATAAACGATTTTTCTAGATATGACTATATATATTTTCTCCATGAAAAGTCACAGTCCTTGGATATGTTCAAAATTTTTAAGGCTGAAGTTGAGAACTAATTTGACAAAAGAGTCAAAAGCATCATATATGACCGTGATGGCGAATACTATAGCAAATATAATGGTTCAAGTGAACAACGTCAAAGACCATTTGCTCAATTACTAAAGGAATACAATATCGTCCCACAACACAATATGCCAGGTTCGCCCACTATGAATGGTGTTGCTGAAAGACGAAACAGGACGCTTAAAGACATGGTAAGGAGTATAATTTGTTGTTCTACCTTACCAGAATCACTTTGGGGAGAAGTGCTTAAGATTGCAGTATATATTCTTAATAGAGTTCTAAGTAAAGTAATTGTTAAAACCCCTTACGAGCTTGTAAATGTAAGAAGCCTAGTTTAAAGCACTTGCATATTTGGGGATGTCAAGTTAAGGCAAGGCCTTACGGATATAATGAGAAGAAGATGGACTCAAGGATAGTAAGTTGTTATTTTATTGGATATTCAGAACGATCTAGAAATAAATTATACAAGTTTTATGATCTCACGACTAAGTCGATTTTCGAGTTGGGAAATGGTCAGTTCTTTGAGGATGTCGAGTTTGCGAGGGGAGATACGGTTAGAGATTTTGTCTTTAAAGAAGAATATGTTAATATTCTCATAGGTGGTATTGGCATTGATCAGGGTCTCATTCCTGACTTTGTTCAAGACACAACATATCAAGATAATGTTGGAGATCCCCCCATATAAGAAGTTGTTCTAGAAGAATAAGCTCTACCACCTCAAGAACCTATGATATTAAGAAGATCCACTAGAGAAGGGAGAAGTACATGGTCAGATTATATTGTATTTCTCTAAGAATATGAGGCAAACATTAGAGTGATGAAAGATGATCTAATCATTTTTTGCTAAGCCATGAAAGTTCCAATTCCCCGAAGTAGATTGATGCCATGAATGAAGAGATGAAGTCCATGAAGGACAATAAAGTATGAGATCTTGTCCCATTGCCACAAAGTGCGAAACCTATTGGTTGTAAATGCATATTTAAGATTAAGGGGGATTCGAAAGGCAATGTGAAGAGGTACAAGGCGCGTCTTATTGCAAGGGACTTTACACAGAAAAAAGACATCGACTATAAAAAGACTTTCTCTCTAGCTTCTTCGGAAGACTCTTTCAGGATTATAATAGCGTTAGTGGCGTATTTCGATATTGAGTTACATTAAATGGAAGTAAAAACGGTATTTCTAAATAGCGACATTGATGAGATGATCTATATGGTGCAACTGGAAAATTTGTGTCCGAAGACCCAAAAAATATAGTTTTGCAAACTTAAAAAATCTATCTATGGGCTCAAATATGCATCTTGACAATGGTATTGCAAGTTTCATCAAGTAATTATCTCATTCACTTTTGAGATGTATTTGGTCGATGATTGTATATACCATGAGTTTTGTGGGAGCAAATATACTTTTTTGGTTTTATATGTTGATGACATTTTACTTGCTAGCAGCGATATAGGTTTATTGCACAACACCAAGAGATTTCTAGCAAAGAATTTGAAGTTAAAAGTTCTTGGTGACGCCTCTTTTGTATTAGACATACAGATACATCGGGATTGCTTCTAATTTTAGGGTTATCATAAAAAAACTATATTGAAACAGTTCTCAAGAGATATGACATGTAAGATTGCAAATCAGGTGATACCCCTGTGGCTAACGAAGACAGGTTTAGTCTTAATCAGTGCCCTGCGAATGATTTTGAGGAAAAAGAAATATAGAAGGTTCCTTATGCGTGAGCAGTAAGAAGTTTGATGTAAGCTCAGGTTCGTACGCGACCGAATATTGTGTACGTTACTGGGATGTTGGGCAGATATTTAAGTAATTCAGGAATAGACCATTAAAATGCAGCCAAAACAAGTCTTGCAGTACTTACAAAGAACAAAAAACTACATGCTCACATATCGGAGGTCGGATCAGCTTGAGATCGTTGGGTATGCTGACTCAGATTTTGCTGGATGTCAAGATAGTATGAAGTCCACTTTGGATTACATCTATCTACTAGCTGAGGGTGCTGTCTCTTGGAAAAGTGCTAAATAGCCTCTTATAGCCTCTTCTACGATGGCGCAGAGTTTATAACATGTTATGAGGCATCCAATCACAGAGTATGGCTACGAAAGTTTGTCATGGGACTGTGTATAGTAGATGGTGTTGATAAATCACTTAAGTCATTTTGTGACAATAAGTCAGCAGTGCTGTATTCTAATAACAACAGGAGTTTGACAAAGTCGAAGTATATAAACATCAAGTTCCTAGTTGTTAAAGAAAGTGTTCAGAGTTGACAATTATCTATAGAGCACATCAGTACTGTTAAGTCTATTATTTATAGAGTTGGCATTTTGTAGCAAGTTTAGTTAAATTGGAAGTTTATTTATTGCATATCTTGTAATATGGATTAATTTATTAATTCTCTAATTTAGTGAGATTCCAATTAATTAGGAATATTTATTTTCTAATTTAATTAGATGTCTATTTTAGCAAGTTAATTAATGGTGGGATTCTATAATTGGCACATGAGATCTATTTAGAGCAAGAAGTTGGTTCAAACAGGAAGTCATTAAATGCATTAGATATTTCTTAGGAGACAAGTAAGGCAAGATGACCAAATTTAATCTTATTCAGATTCATGGGAATTATAAGAGGAAAGAAACTCTTATTTAGAAAGAATCCAAGTCTTTTAAGACTTGCTATTTTAGTGAAACCCTAGTGCCTATATAAAGAGAGGTATTTTACAATTGAAGTTGGATCGCACAACACAGAACATAAAGTAGAGAAGCAAAATTCGGCCTCCTCCCTAGAGAATCCAGATTTGGTGCATAATGTTGTGTTGATTTATTTTCTTATCTTCTTTTTATCTCTGTGGAGAGTTTATGTGGATCGTGGATCACTAGACATTGAAGAATTGCTATTGATCACTTTGCGAAGTGCCTTGAGGATCGTGGATCAAGAGTGGTAGCAATTATTCAAGAGAAGCAGATTCATTTTATGGTTGAGTAAATTGTATGGTAATAAACTGTAAGTGAGAGTCTTAAGTTTGGTAAATCTATAGATTGTAATATCCCAACTTAGTGAATTAATTAATTCGAACCACGTAAAAATCTCTATGTCATCTATTTTTTGCATTTTATTGTGTTTTTGAAAAATTAATATTTTTTAGGGAAATTATCATTTGTATACCCTTAGTTTACTCCATTATCAAAAATACTACAACACTTTGAGGGTGTATCAATCGTCCACCCTAAGTTGACAAAATGTATCAGCTGACCACCAAACCGTTAGTTGCCGTTTAAGTATGATGACGTTATAAGGATAATTTGGTCTTTTCATATGATACAAGTGATAACTTAAGGGTATAGAAGTGATAAAAAGAGAATTTAAGGGTATACAAGTGATAATTTTTAAGGGTAAAATCGTCAATTCACTGTAATTTCGTTAACTTTCAAACGACAACTAACGGTTTAGTGGTCGGTTGATACATTTTGTCAACTAAGGGTGGATAATTGATACACCCTCAAAGTGTCGTAGTATTTTTGATAACAGAGCAAATATAGGATATACGAATGATAATTTCCCTATTTTTTATGCGTATAAACAGTAACTGTGAACAACACATGAACAGTAACTATAAATAGTACTTCTGAAAAAAGTTAATTTTATTTGTGCTTATTTTAGTAATAATATTATTTATTCAAAATTGAGTGTTTTGACAAGTTCAAATAGCCTTACCCTCTATTAATAAGTAGGAGTAGATAGAAGGATTCAAAAAAGAAAAAAAAAAGAGTGTATGACATGTCTTACAATTTCTAAACAAAATGTATGACATGGTCTTTTGTTATAAAACTATCTAAAATGTCATCCAACTAGAGATGGCAATGAGGTGGAGGTGGGGGTGGGGAGGCCTAACCCATTCCCCACTCATTAAAAATTTGGCCTCCACCCTATTCCCCAATAAATTTAATAAAGTGGGGATGGGGAACCCCCATGTGAGGAATAATTCCCCATCCCCATCTTATTTCCCATTTACTTATTTTACAATAGATATGAATATATGATTTTAGCAAATTAAAAATTAAAGACTTAAATAGAATCATTATCATATTATAAAGTATTCAAATTATTTTAAAAAAATCTCCGAAAGTTTGAAATAATTTATTGAAATAATATCGAAACTGAAAAATATTTTAGAAGAGTATCATTTTAAGAGAAAAGAAAACATAACAATGTTTTAGGGTTGAATAAGAATTATATTATACGGTTTCTTTTAGTTATAACCTATTTATATTAGGTAAAATAAAAAAAATTATTAACCAACATTGTAATATATATATGGGAATTGGGGTGCGGATGGGGCATGGAGCACAAAACCAAATCCCACCCTATAAAGAATTTGGAGATTGTTTTTAGTAGATTTTGAACGCATGTATGAATGCCACAAAACCAAGCTAAGAACAATAACTTTATTTTTATCGGGGTGCGGGGTGCCTCGCTTGTTCGGGGTGTACAAGTTGTTTCGGTTTTTTATGGAGTGAAGGAGGACTGAGATGGTGGTGGATATGGTGGGAGGTTCGACTTCAGGTGTGGAGAGCTGCCAAGAGTCACCTTAAACCTGCAAAACGAAGAGAAAGAGGTCAATGTTGTGCAAATTTTATTGAATTCGCAAGTGCACGAATCTATTGTAGAATAAATTAATGGTGATTCGTGTCGATCCCATGAGAAAGTGGATTTTAATTATGTGTAGAATTAATTTTCTAAGTGGGTGGTTGGACTTTTTATGGAAGTGATTTGAATTCTCTTAAAATTTAAATTAAAATGGCGGGAATAAATTAAAACGAATTCTATTGAAATGAAGCACTTGGGTATTTGGATCTGCATCAACATGCACTATGGGTTAAATATTCCTTATTAATGTTAGTCAAATCATGAGGAGGATTTCCACTCGTCATGAGCCACACTCTGATCAATATAGTGTTAAGGGCTTATCGTGCCAAATAATAATAACCTTGTATTAGGGAGTCGGTTAAACTAGTGCGGTATCTAGACAAGATTATTACAAATTGTCGACGAAAAGTCAAAATATCCACAATAATTATAGGGGAAGAGAAAATAAATTTACCAAATAAAGCCCATAGCACATGTTGAGACCTCACCTTCAATGCAAGCTTGAAAGAAAATTAGCTACTCATAATTGAACTAAGGGTAAAATAAAAATTTATTAAAATACGTAGAAAATACAAGATGGAGAATGATTTACAAAAAATGAAGCTCAAAAATGAATTCAGGGGTGCCAAATTAGGGGGGAGCCCTCTTTTTATAAATACACTAAGTAAATCATGGTCATCGTATTAAAAATATTTTGGACGCTTAGGATTGCGCCACGTCATTAGTCAACACTACACAGTTTGACCACGCGGTTTGAATTGTAACACGGTTTGACTACGCGGTTTGGTTGTAAATAATTCTATGTATATGCATGTATCGTACGCGCGATTTTTGGTCCACTAACATGCTGCCACGTCACCGATCAACAGTACATAAGAATTTTAGTCCAATAGAATCGTGACACCTCATCAATTAATGCCACATCTTTGGTCAATGCCACACTTTCTAACACTCAACTACTCCGACTCCTGACTTTTTGAGGACAACTTGCACATGACTGACTCATGAACTATCAGAAATGGGGTAAATGATACCTTTATCTAATAGCTTAAAGACTTTAGTTCTAACAACTTCTTTCATATTAGGATTTAACCGACGCTGTATTTCCCTAGTAGGTTTAGCATTTTCATCAAGGTGAATGTAATGCATGCAGTCTACTGGGTTTATACCTTTTATATTAGCTATGGACCATCCTAATACTCTTTTGTGCTCTTTTAAAACATCCAACAACTTACCTATTTGTTCGTCATTTAGGAATGATGAGATGATTACCAGTAGATCATTTTCTTCTCCCAAAAATATATATGCCAAAGTGTTGGGTGATGGTTTGAGCTCGAGTTTCAATGGTGATTCTGATGATGGGATGAGTTTTTTTTCTGATGTTGCTAGTTGTTCAATTTTTGACGTCCATTTATTAGTGTCCATAAATGGTGCTGAGTCAAGTAGAGCGTTGACTTCATTGACTGATCTGTCAATATCAAAATCTAAACGAAAGTGAGTTAAATATGTTTGTAAAATATCATCACTAAGGTTTGAAAGAAAAGTTTTATCAATTATTTCTTCTATTAAATCCACATCAATAATTCCATCATCTGCATTGTGAGGTTGTTTGGCAATGTTGAAGATGTTTAGCTCCATAGTCATGTTGTTAAAAGACAACTGCATATTTACAGTCCTGTATTAAATGTGAGCGTTGCCAGTTGCAAGAAAGGTTGGCCTAGGATAATGGGGATGTGGTTCCTTGAATCCTGGATTGGTTAAGTGTCAATTACAGTGAAATCAACAGGAAAATAAAACTTGTCTACCTGGATAAACACGTCTTCCACAATACCACGAGGTATTTTTGTAGATCGATCTGCAAGCTGTAACACCACTGGAATTGGGTGTAATTCTCCCAGTCCAAGTTTCATGAATACCAAATAAGGCAACATATTTACACTAGCTCTTAAGTCCAACAAAGCATTCTCAATTGTATGGTTCACTATACTACATGAGATAGTGGGGGAGCCGAGTCTTTGCATTTTAGAGGAACTTTGTGTTGGAGTATAGAACTCACGTTTTATGTTAAAAAGACATTCTTTTGAACGTGAATGTTTCTCTTTTTAGTACAAAAGTCTTTAAGAAACTTGGCATAAGATTACACTTGTTTTATAGCATCAAGTAAAGGGATGTTATCACTTACCTATTTGAAGATTTCAAAAATCTCACCTGTGAATTTTTCCTTTAGCTAACCTATAAGGAAATAGAGCTTTAGGAACGTATTCTCGTAGGTTGGTTTCTTCTTTTTCCGCTGATAATGACTCTTCAACATTTACAGGTATAATTTGATTTATTTTCGTCACCGGCATCTCCACCTTGTTGTCGACTTCTTTCCCTTTTCGCAAGGTCATGATGGTTTTGACCTCTCCATGTTGCTGTGGTGAACTGGTACTTACTTTATACACTTATTTAGGATTAGGCACTGGTTGACTTAGAAATTTGCCTTTATCAACAATCATTACCAAAGTTTGAACTGAAAAAGTAAGTTGTCCCACCATCTTCTCGAGGTTTGAAACTGATTAGGCTTGTGAGTTGAAACCTACTCTCATCTCATTTCGTAGTTCATCAATGATGCGGTTCTATTGCTCAGTCATGGAGTGAGTAACATTCCTGAAATTCTGGAAAGTATCCTCCCTTGGTATGGGTTGAGAGTAGTTCTGGTTCTGATTGTATGGTCTAAATGATGATTGAGAGGCTTGAGGAACTTGAGGAATTGGTTGCATTTGTGGAGCTGGAGCTGCTGGTCCATTTTGTTGGAATCCTTGAGACCATGAAAAATTGGGGTGGTCTTTCCATTCAGGGTTATATGTGGTGGAGTATGGGTTGAAATTTAATTGTTTTCTCATTACACTATGACATTGGCTTGTTCTGAGTATGAGTCATGGTCATGTGGTTCTGTTGATTTAGCAGTCGTTAACGATGCTATTTGTCGAGAAAAACCTTCAACAATTTCTTTGACTTCTTTAATTCCTAAACTCGACTCATCAATGTGAACCTCATTTACTCCCTTAATTCTTTTAGTATTCCTGAGTGATCGACTCCATTGTTGGGAATTATCCGTTTGTCACTAGAAGAAATCCCAAATTTCTGATGCACTTTTTGACATTAGCTCTCCTCCACTTGTTGATATTAGTCATTCTTGCACATGCGTCAATAATCCCTCTAAAAAGTATTGGCATTGGTGCCATTTCTCGTACCTATTATGTGGACACTTCAAAAGTAGCCAATTGAAACGCTCCTATGTTTCGAAAAACTGCTCGTCTTCTTCTGGGTAAACTATGAGATTTCCCTGCGAATAGCATTGGTTTTATGCACTGGAAAATATTTATTCAAAAATTTGTTACCATTTGTTTTCATGATGTAATGCTATTAGCAGGTAATGTATTGAGCCATGAACAAACTCTATCATTTAAAAAAAAATGTCAATAATCTAAGTTTAACATCATCATCTAAAAAATTCACATATTTAAAAGTTTGACAAACAGCATGAAAATCATTCAAATGATTATATGAGTCCTCATTTTCTAAACCATAAAATGTTGGGAGACAGTTTAACACACTAGGGTTTAACTCAAAACTCCTAGCAGCTACATTTGGATATCTTATGCATGATGTGCTCAAATTAGCTAAGGAACTAAAGTAGTCCTTAAATGGCCGCTCGTGTGGTGGTGCTTGTTGTTGTTGCAAATCCATTTCAATTTTATTTTTAATTGCAACGTGTTTATATGTGCGAAATGTTTTTTTGAGTTCAAGGTCTCTAGGCTCAAGATTATGTAATAATGACCTTCCACCATGCATGCAAAGAACACAAAAAATGGTCACAAAATAAATAAAAATAAAAAAGAAGAAGAAATTACAATACTAACCTTATCACGCTGTTACAACCTTTCTATAAAAGTACACTAAAAAATACGTGAAAGAAATTAACTAAAAATAAATTAATAAGATAAACGAAAAATCACAAAGAAAAATAACTTGAAAATTAAATTACAGAATTTTAAAGAAGAGAAAAAGAAAAAAAATCTTACCTGAAAATGTAGATTCACTTTTTTTCTTAAATAAAAAAATTACAAGAAAACGACTAAAAGAAATTATTTACAAAAATTAATTCTACGAATTATAATAACTTACCTCCCTGGCAACGGTGCCAAAAACTTGTTGTGCAAATTTTATTGAACTCGCAAGTGTACGAATCTATTGTAGAATATATTAATAGTGACGAGTGTCGATCCCACGAGGAGATAGATTTTAATTATGTGTAGAATTAATTTTATAAGTGGGTGGTTGGATTTGTGATGGAAGTGATTTAAATTATCGTAAAATTTAAATTAAAATGGCGAGAATAAATTAAAACGAATTCTATTGAAATGAAGAACTTGGGTATCTGGATCTACATCAACGTACACCATGGGTTAAATATTCTTTATTAATGCCAATTAAATCATGAGGGAGATTTCCATTCCTCATGAACCACACTCTAATTAATATGGTGCTAATGGTTTATCGTGCCCAATAATAAAAACCTTGTACTAGGGAGCCGATTAAATCAGTGCAGTATCTAGACACGATTATTACTATTTGTCCACGAAAAGTCAAAACATCCACAATAATTAGAGGGGAAGAGAAAATAAATTTACCAAATAAAGCCTATGGCACTTGTTAAGGCTTCACCTTCAACCCAAACTTGAAAGAAAATTAGCTACTCATAATTGAACTAGGGATAAAATGAAAATTTATTAGAATATGTAGAAAATACAAGATGGAGAGAAATTACAAAAAATAGAACTCAAAAATGAATTCAGGGGTGCCAAATTAGAGGGGACAACCCCCTTTTTTTTTTTTTTATAGATATACCGAGTAAATCATGACCATCGGATTAAAACATTTTGAACGCTCAGGATTACGCCATGTCATCAGTCAATAGTGACACGGTTTACCACGCGGTTTGAATAGTGACGCGATTTGGTTGTAAATAATTCTGGGTAAATGCATGTACCATACGCGCGACTTTTGGTCCATTAACATGCTGCCACATCACCGATCAACAATATATAAGAATTTTAGTCCAATAGAATTGTGACACATCATCAGCCAATGCCACATCTTTAGTCAATGCCATGTCATCGTTCTCTATATGTGAACAACATCGTGAACAGTAGCATGGACAATACCATACATGTAAACAATGCCATTTTTCCATTTATGCTTCTCCTAAGGTTTTCGACTGTTCTGAGTTCAAAAGTGATGTTCGTTTTACTGTCTAATCTCTCATTCATTATGAAATGACTATGATGCCCCTAAAATACATAAAATACTTAATTAAAATAAAACAAACATAATTAAATCACAAGAGACTTAAATACATAAAAGTAAGGCTGTTAGTAAGTCTTGAATTGTAAAATGACTTCTCTTTTGTAAATATACACTTTCTAACACTCAACAATCAGAGGTGGAGCTAGAGACCCAGCCAATCGTTTTTAGGATTATATTTCTTTCATCCCTTGACATTTTTTAAAATATTTTTCTGACCTTTTTAGCCTTATCGGTGTACCCTAGATACCCCACCGAACACCTGGGGTACCCGATGTAGGCCAACATTCTTATGATGACTTTAACTACAAAACTCCATATCGACACGTGACACTTTTCTTTGGTCTTCTACCTTTTCGCCAAAAAGGGATTATTTTTCTTCCATTCTCCAAAAATTATTCAACATTCATGAGCCCCAAACCCGTAGAAGATTTTGCCATCCCTACCTCAAGACATTAAAAGACATGTATGACAATCAGAAGCTGTCATCTCTGGCTTACGTATTCTTTAGGATGCATTCAGTATGTTGCATTAGGTTGGACTAGACTATATTCAATTATAATATATCATATTATGTGAATTATATTTTAATATAGTGCCATGTTTGTATAGTCTGAAGTGCTGCATTTTATAATATTCTATATTATTTTATTTTATTTTAATACACATATTAAAACTTTAATTTATTTGTAAAAATGAGATTACCATTGGCTGCAGTTGAAAATAAGAAATTTTTATTCATTTATATAAGATTCAATATCGTTAGAATTATTTTCTTGAGCTCTATTTGTCATATATATAAACTTAAAGTTTTGTGAAATTTTTGACTAAAGATAAACAGAGAACAAGAGCTCGATTTCAAAAGGTATTTGTATTGTTGCGTAGAGCTCAAGACAAAAATTCCAATAACACAATATTGGATTTAGACAAATTCTAAAAAGTGTCGTCGGTAGTGATGAAAAGTATAAACTATTCATGTTATAGTACTAATGTATTTATGTTAACAAAAATTGTTTATAAAGTACATAAATAAATTATTTAAACTTGAAAATGATTTAAATTAAAAAAAAAAAAGAAAGAGTGCAAACTATTGTAGACATGGGGGGAACTGCAGGTCTAATTTGCTAGTTAATGGGGATACTTAATACAGTACAATGCACCTTTTTTGCTACACCAAACATGGATTAAAAAGGCTAATGCAGTGTAGAACATGGCAATATAAATGCACCGAATGTGACCATAAAAGGATTTGGATTTTTTTTGTTTTTGGTTTTGGATTAAAATCCCTATATAAAATATGATTCTCTTTTATCTTTATGTGACAATTACAAACAATGGAGAGAGAGTACTATATATTATTGTTAGTTGTTCCTAGAAATTTGCTTTAGGTTATGAAAAGTGTAGTCTTTGAGTGATACCATTTGATGGTATAAATTTTATTCGAACTTAATAGGTGATAATTCCAACTAGAGATGGCCCTCTTTGGACCAGACTTTCTCTTCGTTGGATCAGATGATAATGAACTTCTCCTTTAAGCTAATTTTAATGGGCCTTTGAATTTTCTCCTAGGAGTTGACTTCCTTAGGGGACAAGGATGACTTAATCAGACGATGATCTACAAATATAAGAAAATGATCAGATGGCTAACTCTGCCGGTGTAAACCCTCTGATGATCAAGTTAGTTAGTTACTAGATTTTGGAAATTTAAATTTGGAGGGAGAAAATCGAGAGAGTGAAATTTAACATTTTCCCCATCAAGTGATTTATTTTTTTAGTTACCTTTGAATGAGAATAAAGGGCATATTTATAAGGCAAATTGATTTGATTTGAATCCTAATTACTTTGATGACAAGTGTCGCTATTCTTGTGACATTTGGTGACGCTCATTTTCATATGCCCATGCTGAGTGGCACTTGGACATGCAACTTTATTCTCGGGTTCAGGAAGAAAGTGTATTTATCCACTAGTAGAAAAATGATGTTCGCTGATACGAAGCTGCTGATACTAAATTAAAAAGTATCAGTATTTGGTAATTGAAGTTATTTTTAGCGTGTTCAACATAGGAGTGTCAGCGGTTGTTGATACCTTAGTATCATAACATTGTACTAATACTAAGGGGCATATATTTTATATTTTATTTAATTTTTTATTATTTTAAATGGCTGCGTTTTTATTTCGCTTAAGCTAAACGACAATGCTTTTATTTTATTTTTTATTTCACTTAAGCAAAACCGTAGTGTTTATTGTTTCTAATAATTCAATAGGGACTTTTTATTTCCCTCACTACTGTTTTCGTTTCCCTCTAGCTTCAAAAAACCTAAACATTTAAGCAAAACAAAATTGAAAACACAACGAAGCAAAACCCATAGCATAAAATAAGCAATTTGTGCTGACAAAAAAGATAAAAGGCACAAGAAAACCTTGAAGATTGAAGAATATAAAGCTCACAATAAGAAAGAAGAGAACCAAAATTATTGAAGCAGAAAAGAAAGATCGAAGAAAGTAAGAGTAAATAATAAGTTGTAATCAGGTCAGAGCACTCACCCTCTCTCTATATCGGTTCTTGCACTTTCCTCTATTTTTTTGTAAAGCCCTAATTGTCAATTTATTTCAGATTTTTTTGTTCTTGACTTGATTTTAATTTAAATAGGCTTCTATGCATGAATCATTTGTTTATTTACTTTTTCACGGGCATGCACACATGAATCGATGATTTGCAAATATAACTAAGAAAATTCCAGTGGGTGTTTATAAAATATGATTCAGAAGATGTGCTGTTTGTTTATTAGTTTTGATTTTAGGAATTGATGATTTAAAATTTTTAAAAATTATGTATTTGTCCTTTTTTATTATATAGTAGCACATGGTTGGACATGATGCATAATTTAATATGTTTCAGCATGAAAGTTCCTTAATTTTTTCAAAATTTTATCCTTATGGCAACAAATTTTAATTATTTCATGACAAGTTGACCTTAATTATTAAAATTATTTATCATTAAGATTTGCTTTTGTGTGCGCCTTTATGTGCTGGCTTTTAGTAAATAAATAATTTTTTAAATGTGGTAATTGTGTTCATTTGCTGTTTTGCAAGATGTTTTAAAAGTAATTGTATCATATTTGTATTTTGTTATTTTTTGTGATTTACTAAGTTAGGTTTTGTAGTAATAAAAGTATTAATACTATTATAAATTAAATGTGGTTGGCAGGTTTTTAAATTTGTCTGATTCGATTACTGCTGTGGTTAAAAGTTTTGTTGAGTGAGACAAAAAGGTGTTTGATTGGTTCAGGTACGAATACATTGTCATTTCAACCTTAATTGTGTGGCTTTATGACATGTTACCTCAACTTTAATGGTTCTTTGAATACAAATGTGTTGTTTGGTTTGTTATTACTTTATTTTGTGAGAACTACATGCATGACTGCTTTTATAATTTGGTTTATGTTGGCAATGGTGTACAATACTAACATTCCTTTGTTTATTGACAATGTTTTTTATTTTCTTATATGTTTACATTTATATAAGTCTGGTTCATGGAAAGATAACCTCCAAAGTCATAGGCCACAACACCATATACTAGATTACTACTAGTCTGTTTTGTTAGTTGTATAATTAATAGGATTTTACTATTAATATGAATTTATTATTAATATTCTGAATTGTATTAGTACAAATAAAGCATTTAAAACTTGAATTAACATGTATAGTTATATTAACATGCATTATTGTTGATATGGATAAACCTCGGATATGGTCTGCTAGTCGATTGTTTGCAAAATATGAAAACAGAGTAGAAGAGTTCTTGAGATTTGCTATGGTTAATTCTAAAAATCATAGGTTACTTAGATGTCCTTGTACTTATTGTTGCAACATGGAATTTTATGCTCCTGAACAGATAAAGGATAATTTGTTCACATACGGTTTTCTGCCATCATACATAGTTTGGGATAGGCATGGAGAGGTTGAGCAAAAAACAACCTCCGTAAGTTGCTATGACTATTCCGAGAGTCATCAATTTAGATTCAAAGATCAAAGTAACATTAAGGACATGATCTATGATGCTTACGAACAATGTGATAATAATCCTAAGAGTTTTAAGGATATACTTGAGGATGCTGAGAAGCCATTGTATGTAGGTTTAAAATATTCTAGGTTGTCCGGGTTAATGAAATTGTATAATGTGAAAGGCAAGTATGAGTTATCTTATCAATGCTTCACAGTTTTGTTAGAAGTTCTTGCTGACATGTTTCCAAAAAATAACACCATTCCTAAGTCAATGTATGAGGCAAAAACAATAATGAAAGTGTTGGGTTTAGATTATGAAAAAATACATGCTTGTAAGAATGATTGCATTCTCTACCAAAAAGAGTATGCAAATCTGAACACATGCCCTATTTGTAGAGAGTCTAGGTGGAAGGAAAAAAAAAGTCAAAACAAGCAGTAAACAGGTGCCTACAAAGGTGCTCTGGTACTTTCCTCCTATTCTTAGGTTTAAATATATGTTTCAATCACCTAAAACGGCCGAAAACGTATCCTAGCATGCTAATCATTGAATTAAATATGGCAACCTTTGCCATCCAGCAGACTCCCCAACATGGCATTTAGTTGACAGCAAGTGGCTTGACTTTGGCCAAGAACCTAGAAATCTACGATTAGCTTTCTCAATTGATGGGGTTAATCCACACAGCACACTTAGCACTACTTATAGTTGCTGGCCAGTCATGTTAGTCATTTACAATCTTCGGCCATGGATGTGCATGAAAAGAAAATTCATTATGCTATCTTTATTAATATCTGGGCCTTAACAACCTGGAAATGATCTAGATGTTTACCTAGCACCCTTGATTGATGATTTGAAAACCTTTTGGAATGTCGGTATAGAAAGTTATGATGCTTATAGAAAGGAAACCTTTAATCTCCAAGCTGTGTTGTTGTGGACTATTAGTGACTTTCCTGCATATGGGAACCTCTCCGGGTGTTTTATTAAGGGCCATTATGCTTGTCCAGTTTGTGGCCCAAACAAGAGTTCAATATGGCTTACACATAGCAGAAAGTGTGTATATTTAGGGCACCATCGATTTTTACCAAATAACCACTCATTTAGGTCACTTCAAAAGGTCTTTAATAATGAGATAGAAAAGGAAGAACCTCCTAAATATTTAACTAATAAAGATATTTTGAAATTAGTGGATGATATTGACTGCAAAAGTGGAAAGCACAAAGGCATCAAGCGAAAGCGTGATGATTTTGATGATGATAGTAACAAACTATTCAAAAGAAAATCAATTTTTTTTACTTGGAATATTGGCGACATTTGTTAGTTCGTCATTTATTAGATGTGATGCATATCGAGAAAAATGCGTGTGAGAGCATTTGTGGCACTCTACTTCATCAACCTGGAAAGACAAAAGATGGGGTAAAGGCTAGAAAAGAGCTTATAAAAATGAAAATTAGGGAGAAATTGGTCCCTGGTGAAAATGATAGAAGTACCATACCTGCAGCACCTTTCACCATGAGTAAAGAAGAGAAAATGAAATTCTGTCATACTCTGTTAGAAACCAAAGTTCCAGAAGGTTATTGCTCAAACTTTAAAAATCTTGTTTTTACTAACGATTGTCGGCTTTAAGGTCTTAAGTCTCACAACTATCACACTTTGATGCAACAACTATTACCCTTAGTAATCCGTGATTGTTTACCCAAAAATGTTAGAAAAGTTGTTATTAGGATGTGCTTTCACTGCAACTCATTGTGTAGTAAGATACTGGACAAAAAATCTCTTGAAAAATTAAAAAAAGATCATTTCGTCACTGTACGTTTGTTTGAGCAATATTTCTTACCCGCCTTTTTTTACATAATGGTCTATTTGACTGTAAGCTTGTTGACCAAGTCCAATTATGTGGACCGGTTCACTTTTGTTGGATGTATCCATTTGAAAGAAACATGAAAACGTTAAAGGGTTATGTTCGTAACCACTATCGGCCCGAGGGTTGTATTGCGGAATGCTATGTTGCAGAGGAAGCACTAGAATTTTGTGCTGAATATCTCTCAAACCATGATTTCATTAGACTACCACATGATTGTATAGTTGATTATACAACTGAAAAGCCTTTAGGAGGTGGAGATGTTAAGATGGTCGACGCTGCACTACTAGAGCAAGCACATCTATGGATTCTGGAAAACACCTTGGAGTTGCAATCTTATATACTGTAACTCATAAATTTACATTAGTATTTACGCAAATTTTTCAAAACTTTATCCAACAACAACTGACTTTTTCAGTATTGACATAGTAGGGAACATAAGATATTCTTGTAATCAAATTTTCCAAAGTAATCAAAACAAGCTCATTGGTTAGAAATTGAGCATGCTCATAGCTTTTCTGAATGGTTACAAATGAAGATTAAGATTTGACAATTTTATCCTTAATAATATTGTTAATTTTGTCATAAGTAACTCATAATTTGTTCTTGAAACTGTAGGTAATAAACATGACAGCAAATGGTTTAAATGTTGATGAAACTGTTAGGATGTTGGCAAACAAACCTAGTTGCACTGTGATTGCATATTCAGGGTACATTTTAAGATGTTGGAAAACCACGAGGGATTGAGATAGCAACCGTGTTACGCAAAACAATGGGGTTAATATCTTAGCAACAACCTTACAAGTCTCAAGCTTAAAGGATAAAAATTATTTCACTGGTATAATGGAGTTTTATGGGATCCTTGTTGAAATTTGGGAGTTGCAATATCTCATGGCTAAGAAAGTTGTTTTTAAGTGTGATTGGGTTGATAGTAGATTGGTTAAGGTTGATGATTTAGGTTTCACCATTGTTGATCTTAATTGAGTTGGTTATAAGTCTGATTGCTTCATTCTAGCTTCGCATGCAAAGCAAGTGTTTTATGTTCAAGACTAAGTAGATCTAACAAAATCAATTATTTGTTCAGTGGGTCAAAGAGTCAATAAATCAATAGGTGTTGATGGGAGTATTGAGATGGTGATACATGAACCTTTATGTAAAGAATATTCATCCCCAAAAAATAGATATGGATAAAAATGATGTTGGCATATATGAAAGACCAGAGTGTGTTGATGTTCTAATTGATGATGACTTAACAGGGGAATGACAACTATAGTAAGTTATCTGATTTCAGTGTCTTTATTCTTTTGTATATAAATTAAATGCAAGTTATTTGAAGGTGTCATATGCTTCTTTTTCCATACACTGAATTCAGTGTCTGTATTTGTTTTGATATGGCAAGGTAAATGTAATATCTCATTCTGTCACATGTTTTTTTTTCTCTTGTATTGATTTCAATCTTTTTATTTGTTTGTATATGAATTAGATGCAAGTGTTGTGAAGCTGTCATGTGTTTTTTTTAATATTTTCCTTTATTTATAGATTTGTTTAAATGTAAGTTATAAGGATATGTTTTAATTATTAATTTTTTTATTATCTGTCATAATTTAATAGATATGGCTGACATTGAAGAACAAAATGAGACAAAATTTTCTGACTTGGATGGGAGACCAAAGAGGAGAAAGCAGACAAAAAAGAAACATTTGCTAAAAAGATCAGCTAACGATAAGGTTATACTGCAATATAACCAATATGGAGCTCCTGTTGGAGACGAAGCAAATGATCTTAGAAGTTACATAGGTGTTCTTGTCCGAGATAATATTTCAATCTTCTATGATGATTGGCGACGTGTTCCTCTAGAGATTAAGGACAAACTTTGGGACCACTTACAAGTAATTTATCATTTCTTATTCACTTTTGTGGTTTAATTCCTTTTTATCTCTTTACTAATATTTATATTGTTTCTGCATATATGATAGGACAGACAAAACTTGAACTTGATATAAAAAGCAAAAAACATGTGGTTCAATCAATGGGAATTGCTTTAAGGAACTTCATATGTGCTTTAAACACAGAGTTTATTCAACCTAACAAAGATAACCATAGTCAATTAAAGTTGCCTTCGTGGAAGTATCCCAGAATTAGAAAATTGGAGTGGAAACAATTTGTTGACAAGGTTCTTGATCTTGAATTTGAGGTAAAATATTTTACAACAATGTTCATTCCTTGTTACTTAGAAAACTCGTTTGTTTTAATGTATGATGATTGTTGTAAACTGTTTTTATGAAGGATAAAAGTAATAAAGCGAAAAAGATGCGTGAGCAAATCAAGTACAACCATCGTTTGGGTAGTACATGTTATAGTGGCATGCTGCACAGAAAGGTATCATATGACAACATCCTCAAATCAATTTTTATATAATTTAGAAATTTTATTTTTATCTCATAAAATTAATTTCTCTTTTGTACTCGTTAATATGAATATAAGGATGAGATTACAGTTTTTAAAAAAGAGCTTGACCGAAGTCAGTTGTAGTTGATGGCCCGAAAGAATAACAAGGGTGGTTACGAACCTGATGTGTTGCCAGTGGTAGAGAAAATTGTGAGTGTTCATTATTTATTACTTAGGTTTAATTCAATATGAGATTTGCATGTGTATCTGTATATTTGAATAGCAACTTTTTTATTCTAAGGATTGAATTTGGATGCGTATTGTTGTAGGATGAAATTCTGTCAGCAGCTCTTGGGAAGCAGCCGAATGGTAGTAGAGTCCAAGGACTGGGGAAGTCAATCACCCCAACAATGTATTTTCATATACCCAATACTGCAGACTTACTTGAGCAAAGAATGACCATTGAAAGCTAGGTATATAAAGAAAGGTTTCAGATGATGATGGAGATGATGGATGTAAAGCTAAATGGCACTAGTCGTACAGAGATTGGCTGTTGTAACTATGTTAACACTAAATCTCCAACTGTTAGAGATAATGACAAGAATGTTCAAACAAAGGCAAAAAAAAAAAAGGTTATTATCTTACCTTAATTTACTTACTTTGTATTACACCTAATTTTTATTTTTTTAATTAATAATTGTGTTGTGTTTACATATTCAATAGGCTGCAGACATTATAGAGGAAGATTCCCCAAAAAATGGTCAATCAACAGCCAAAACAAAGGTTATTGTCTAACTTCTATTTTTTTACTTTATGTTACACTTAATTATTATTTTATTGAACTAATTACTGTGTCATTTTTACATTTTGAATAGGTTGCACATATGATGGAGGCAGATTCTCATAATGAAAGAAAATTAGCAGAAACTCCTTCAGTTAAAACTAAGAAGAAGACTCCAGGGAATACTCCCAAAAGGACTCAAAAAGGTCTCCTAGACTTAACCAAACCCCAAACCAACAAAGGAAACAAGAAGATCCTGTTGTTTTCTGTCTTGGTTCTACAGCTTCTCCTCCCATGAAGCCAAAGGTGATTAAAGCAACTGCTAGTAGAAAACTAGTAATGCAAAAGAACACTAGGCTAGCTGCGCAGGAGAGAAAGAATAGCAGTGCAGCAATAAAAATGTTCTCAGTTATAGTTGAAAATTTTTTACAGAAATAAATTTTGATTGAACATGATGAATCCATTTTTGGTTATTAAATTGTAACCCTATTGACGAAGAATATTTGTCAAGTGATTATTGATTTTGCTGCATTGCGGAATGAAGTGATTGACCTCTGGGCAAGGTAACTCGTTGTCTTATATTCTTACATTATATAACTGTCATGTTTTATTCATCGTATACAATGATGTTCAATTATTAATATTTTACCATATCATAGGTATTTACATGAATCAACGGAGAATGATGAAGGGATGTTTTTCGTCGGATTTGGTCAGGTGATGCTTGGTAGAGCCAAACCACAAGAGGAATATATAACTCAAAAGTCTCGGCACATGTCTGAACTGTTTCGAGTAGCTCTACCTGGACAGATTACACTAACCATATATAATCTAGGGTAAGTTCTTCTAGCTTTTTCCTACACTAATATGCAATAAGTTGTTCTTAATCCATTAAAATTTACTTTCCATGACATATCAACATGCACTTTCTTTGCCATTTTGTTTTAATGTGTCTTATATTTGGTATTGAGTTGGTGACTAAAAGGATGATTGCTTTCATAGCAAGGAGTATACTCTAGTTTTGGAGTTTCATTACATAGAATTCCAGTGAAGGCTATTCATATGCAATTTCACTTCATTTATTCTAATTATTTTTGTTGATTGATATGATCGATTTATCAGGATACTAATATTACTATTTATGTGTTGAATTGTAGCAATCATTAGGTGTTAGTTGCAATTGATATGTTAGTCTCTACTGTCTATTATTTGGATTCAGCAATTGGAGAAAAAATTGATGTGAATTTAGAGCAAATACTCAATCAGTTAAGTTTTTGTAGACTTCTATTTTAATATTTCATATACCTTACTTATTAAATTATGGTTATTATGTTGATCTCTATATTCATTGTGGTTATTACCTAAGAGGAGTTAGGATGTATCATTCAATCAAGTTCAAAACTAAGTTAAACCTGAAATGGGTAATTGTTCAAGTAAGTAAGGGCTGATTACATTTTTGCCTATTTTGTTTCAATTTGTAACTTAACTTTTTTATGTTTTCAGTTGTAAAACTAATTTTATAAATGTACAGTGCCCCCAACAAATAGGTGGTTTTGAATGTGGGTACTTCGTTATGAAGTACATACAAGATATTGTGGGAAATGTGAACATTTTAAAGGAAAATATAAGTTTGAAATCTTATCTTTGTTACTTGGCTATTTTCAACCATGAACATATTATTTACGACATTATTTTCATTTCCTTAATTGAAGTTTAAGGGGATAACTGAGTATTCAGATGAGGATCTTATGAAGGTTCAAAATGAGTAGGCTGCCTATGTGGGTAACTTAATCACTCAGTTAAGAAAATATGTACATATCATTGTTGAATAAATAAATTTTCTGTTACCAAGCTTATATTAGAATGATATTTAATCTTGCTGTCATTATTTTTCCTTTATACTTTCAGGGAATGTTGCTGCTAATTTCCATTGATTTATACTGATTTCATTAAAGATCATTGCTACTGATTTATGTTGTAACTCATTGAAACGATTTGGTTTTTTTTGTTTCTGGTTTTAAGATGAACAAATTTGTGCATGTTTGAATGTTTATGATACTTGTGGTCTCGTTTGGCCAAAAGTGCACTGATTTAGTTATTGTTTGTTTTAGTTTGTAATTCTAATTCTAATCTTGTTGAATGATACTATGTTGTTGGATGATTATGATACATTGTATGTTTGAAATAGAGCTTACAATAGCATTCATAATCAACTGCAAATTTGATTAATGTATCAAACAAATTTTATTTTTTTTATTTTCTCAAATAAATTGTGACACCAAATTAGCATCCCTGTAACACTATTGCTATACAATCAGAATTTGATTAATACCATTACATTAGAATTTCTTTTATACAAACGAGTTATAATTTCTTTGATACTATAAAATCACAATTTTTTACTACTTTCGAATCATTATGTGCGTGATGCCTTATCATCAAATTTATTTTGATACCATAGAATCAATATGTAACGATGTCTTGGCATCAATACTATTTTGATACCATACAATCAATATCTATGTGATATCTTATAATCAAAATTTCTTTGATACCATTGTAACACAAACTTGTTGTTACTAATAACTACTGTCAGTGTAACACTGGCATAGGCTATGCTGACACTATAACACGGTATCAATAAAACATGTTTCTGATACCATAATAGTATCAGTGAAGGTCATTTTTCTACAAGTGATCGCAGGTTATTTGTTTTAGAATCTTGGGATCATAAGAACCTTAAAACCTTAGAACTTACGAGGTTTGTCTTAGAATCCTAGGATTTTAGAACCTAGGTAGACTGTCCTAGGAATATTGGACCCTATGAGATTTTTCCTAGGAGGTTTATCTGAGGAACCTTGGAGGTTAGGATCCTCGGAACCTAGAAGGTTTTATTTTAGGTGGTTTGGCCTAGGAAGTTTAGAACATAGGAAATTTGGAACGTTGGAACCTTTGAGCTTTTTCTAGGATTTTTTTCAATATCCTCTTGGGCTTTTTCAGGACCATATTTATTTAGGCACTAGTTAGGCCTATTTTTTTTGGTCCAACAGCTGCCCCCTAAGTCTTGAAAAATATTAGACAATTTATTTTGATCCTAGGATTCTTTATCCGAGGTTATTTAATCCTAAGATTTTTAACCTAGATGATTTTTCTCTAATGATTTTTATCTTTGAATTATTTCATAAAACAATTTTCCTACAAAGATTTCATCCTAGGATGATTTGCTTTTGTCCCTAGATGATTAAGTTTAAAAGATTAAAACCTATCGTAGAAGGATTTTATACCAAAGACTTTTATCCTAAGATGATCTATTTCTATCCTTAGATGAGTGAGTTTGAAAGATTGAAAGCTATCTTAGGAGAATTTTCTCGAAAGACTTTCATCATAGGATGATTTATTTCCACTCTTGGATGGCTGAGTTTTAAAGATTGAAAACTATCTTAGGATGATTTTCTTTTAAAGATTTTCATCCTAGGATAATTTGTTTCCATCTTTGGATCATTGAGTATGGAAGATTTAAGGCTATCTTAAGAGGATTTTCCTCTAAAGATTTTCATCCTAGGTTGACTTATTTCCATTCTTGAATGTTTGAGTTTAGAAGATTTAAAGCTATCTTAGGAGGATTTCCTCCAAAGATTTTTCATCCTACGATGGTTTGTTTCCATCGTTGGATGATTGTATCTGGAATTTTGAATTTTAAAAAGTCTATTCTAGGACTTTTATCCATATCTATTCCATTATTATTTGCCTTGAATTAATTTTGAATTTTGAATTTTAAAAAGTCTATTCGAGGACTTTCTATACATATCTATTCCATTATTTTTTGCCTTGAAAATCAATCTTCTTTGATTGGGTTAGATTAATTGCCTTTATTAATTGAGATTTTCCATCCATAATTGCCTTAATTATAGATCTTTTTTAATTGGATAATCTTTATCTCCTATATTATGCCTCATTTTCCTTTCTTATTTCCCACTCAAGACTTTTCAAGAGAGAGCATATGTTTTACAGAGAAAATTTCTCAAGTTTAAAAGAGAGAGTGCGGCGATTTAAGGTGTTTGACGCAACATTCACAGTGGCTAGTGATGATTTTCTACTTTTCAGTGACCTTTTAGCGATTTTTCAGTAATTTTTCGATGATTTTTATTGAGTTTTTGTTTTTCATTATTTTATCTATTAGTTTATAATTTTTTTTTATGTACTTAGGAGAGTAATCATATGTCATTGTGACATTGTAGGTCTATCTTAGTTCAAGAAGACCTAGGGGTGGGCATCAACCCGCCCAACCCGTGAACCCGACCCAACCCGTGTGATTTTTTGCGGGTTGGGTTGGGTTGATAAAATAAATGGGTTAGGTTGTTAAATTCCCAACCCGCACTATTTGCAGGTTGGGTTGGGTTAAAATTTTTTAACCCAACCCAACCCGTCAACCCGTCAACCCGTATATCCATATATAAATTTTGATATTTTCTATAAAAATTAAAAAATATAAATATGAAAACTTTGAAATGTTCGATTTGTTCTAAGGATTTTAATATTTGTATTTTTTTAGTTTATCTAATTAATTGATTTATTTTTGTTCACTAATAGATTTTTTTCAAAAACCCAATCCAATCAGCCTAACTCAACTGGCCAACCCGTATGTGTGTAAAAATTATTATATAAATTTTGATATTTCATATAAAAATTAAAAAATATAAATATAAAATTTTTGCAATGTTGGATTTGTTCTAAAGATTTTAACATTTGCATTTTTTATGTTTTAATTTATTTACTTATTTTTGTTCACTATTTAATTAAACTATAAAAATGAATTGTTTTAAAAGTCCAACCCAACCCACAGTTTTGCGGGTTGGGTAGGGTTAGGTTGAGATATGTAATGGGTTGGGTCGGGTTGAAATTTTTCAACCCGCTCTACTTGCGGGTTGGGTCAGGTTGAATATCAACCCGACCCGTGCCCACCCCTAAGAAGATTTAGTGTAGAAATGGGCAAGGATAAGAATATAGTGATGGATGCTACTCCTTTGACAACTATTCATTTACTAGAAGTGATATTGGCAGTTGTGACTTGTGAGTTAAAAGAGGAGATATATGAGTATAGTAGTGCATATGTAGATGAAATAATAGGAAAAAGAGAGGTTATCAACTTAGAAGATTCTGAGGATAAAGATGAGCTTGTCATTGAAGATACCTATCCAGTGGAGATGAAGACAATTAAGTGTGGATTAGGCGAAATGTCCTGTGATATTTTGATGATCCGACATAGCATTCCTAGGTCAATCACACTTTGTTGTACTTTAATTAGAATGAGCATTACCAATCCTCCTAATGACTTTGTTGTTACTAGATGTAAAATTTTGGGGTATGACTTCTTTTTAGCCCTAAATATTACATAAAACCATTTTCCTCTCAAACATCATACAATTATAAGATAATGTACCATCAATCTCCCTTTTTATATAAAGTTGTTCAAAGTGCGTACCCATATTAATTGTGTAGAGGAAACATTCACCTTCTATAATAGAATTTTGTACAAACAAATCAATAGTTTCTTCAAGCTTGTCTTGAAACTCTGCTTCTAACTCCTTATACCTTTTGTCATTAACTGCCCTCCCAAGAGAAAAAACAATTGTGCTTTATTGGGATCTAATTTGATCTAATCTTTTAAACTAATGACAAAATTCTCGCTCAGTTGGGTACTATTGATTCCAGATGCACAAGTCCATTTCTCCCTTAATTCAAATATAGTTTTCAACCAATGATTATCACACACATCAAATTCCTCAAACATTTTATTCCAAATGCTCAAAAACTTATTTTCCTCTTCAATAGAGTTTTTGAAGGTAAATAATGGACTTTTTACACCTCTAGGACATATAAAACACTATTTACATGCTTCAAGGCATTTTGCATTTCATGCCATCTATAAAGCCTATAGTTTGTATTAGGCATTGCATATGAAATAGTCTTAGCCATCACAGCATCCTGATTTGTGAAAATCATTTTCTATGATTTCCCAGACATTACCTTTATCAATGAATCAACAACCTTATTATACATCAAAACTAAGCCAAATCTAATTGTCATTTGATGATGATTAAATGCAACAAAAGTTGGGAATAATTAATTTTCTTTACTTGCTTTGTAAGTTGTATCAAAACTTACAACATCTCCAATTGGCCATAATCAATAATTGTTTTATCATCTACCTAAAATATATTTGTGATCTCTCATTGTCTAGATATATGGAGTAGGAAAATAATGGATATTTTAAAGTTTCATCAAAAAAATATTTCAATAAATATCACATTTCCCCATACGCTAATTCTTTCTCTCTCTTTATTCTTAAATAATACTTTTGATCTAGTTTTGTGTATCAAAGAAATTCTCACCCTCTCACTTACCTGCCTATTAATCCATATGCAGAATTAAGTGAAATCTCATGGATTCTTCTACCAAATCTACTCATACACATTGTGAAGCTATTATTTTTCTTTAAAACGGTAGTATGTGGGCACACTCTTACATTTCAAGCAGATTGTTATGAGACAGTTATGAGACTCAATAAAGTGATTAACAAACTAATTATATTCTTCCTATTTAGCTTGATAAATAGTCAAGCAGCACACCCAATTCTTGTTTTTGCTCTATATTTTACTTTTGGAAGATACTTTTGGCTTTTAATCGATAACCTTGTTTGCAACAAACAAACACTCTTGATGTCATTTATTCTTAGCATGTTTATCTTTTCTAATACTAAACTCCACACTTAAGGCATCTATATTTACTATAAATTTCATATTCTGCTTCTTCTGAGTCAAACTCCATGCCTAATCTTGGTTTGCAGGACAAATCAATTGAATTTTCTTAACTATTCTTTATTGCAGCCATTTTAATCAATGAAAAAAATCAGCACAAAAAATATGAAACTGACCTTGTTGAATTTTTCTCTTTTAAAATTTCTTCAATTGATATCATGATGAGGATGATGATGGAAGTAAAGTTTGTTTGAAGGTTGAAAGCAAACAATTGAGAAGAAAAAGTAGGCTTTTGTAATCAAGATTTTATTTTCAATATGATGAACTTTTGGAAGAGTTAAAAAAAAGAACAAATCTTAACAATTGATAGCCAGAGATAGCCGATGTAATAGGATCTTTAAAAGTTGAACAAGAAATCAACTCAACATCGGATCCTAATCTTATAAATTATATACAAAAACAAATTTTAATAAATTATAAAATATTTAATTAAAATACATGATAATAAGCATTTTTATAATTTTTCAATAAATCCACTAAAAGAAACAGTAGTACCATTACTAGGGATATGCCTAAAAAATAAGATAATACATAAAATAAAAAATACAATAATTAATAAGATAGTTACATCAATATCACTAGAAATAGTGGATGAACTCACTACTCTCTTATATTTTTGGAGGCGGTAGCTCCAGAATGTGTAGTAGTCACAATAAATATAAGTATATGCCAGCCAACATGTTACAGTAGCACTCATGCACAAACAGTAGTATGACGATAAATATAAGCTAGCATGCAACATGATCAATGCTAATTACAAATCAATAATTATTGGATCCCAACAGTTGATTATCAACTTGAGTCTTAATTATTATATAGCATTTGATAGTGAAATTTATAACTAATAAAATTAATATTTTACTATTTACTAGATGAATGCCACATCAATTAAGACTTAACTTGAGTCATAATTAATGTGACATTTGTATATTGAATAGTATTCACAACTAATAAAACTAATATTTTATTATCTACTAGATGAATGTCCCATCATCTAAAACTCAAATTAGAACTTAATTGTTGGAATCTCCTCACAAAACTCATCACAAATAGGGATGACTGACACAATTTGAATAACTTGTATGTTTTGAACAATTTTGTGTAATTTTCCTCTATTGTTTTAAAATTATTTTATATTTCTTTTATTAAGTTAAAAGAGAGAGAGAATTATACCAGTGATTAGTTTCTTTTTTGTATTCATACTAATTTTTTTGGACATAGAATAATAAGATTCACATGATTAAATCTCATATTTTATGCCTGATTTCACACAATTAGTCAAGTTTGAAACTTATCTTAATGTCCATTTTATACATCAGAAAATGATAGCTGAACACCAGAACCACAAAATGAAGACAGAAACGGCAGCCACTTGTTGCCATTTTCATTCACTTATCATTTTCTCTGCATTGGCTGGCTCCACAGTTCTATTTAAATATTAATAATAAAAAAAACGAAATCCCCACCTTATCTCTAAATCAGGAAGAGAAGATATCAAAGCAACCTCATCTGATTTGAAGAGAGTGCTATGCCGTTTTCATTATTTGAATGTAATGAGAGAGACCAACTTACCAATTAATCAGTAATAATTTTATCAAATTGCCTCCGTTTGTAGATCTATTACCACTGATTTTGTTTCATTTTTTTTTTCTAACTATCGAACAGATCTAACTTCTCCCTTCTTCCAAATGCAGGGCAGGAAATGCAGCTATTTGAACTGAGAGAAGACAGAAGGAAATGCATTGGCTGGAAATGCAGCTAAAAAGTGCGCCAGGTGCAGATGCTGATAGAGTTGGGGCCTTTCACTTTAGATCCTCACGTTAAAAGTTAGAACTTAGAACCCTTGTGCAAAGAAAAAAAACAAAAAAAGCAGAACTCTATTCATGCACTTTTTTTAAACTTGTGGCCCCACATTTTTATTGGTTAATTAAATCATTTATGTCTGCCTTCTGTCTTCACTCAGTTCAAATAGCAGAACACACATACATCTCTTTCAAAAAGAATAGTTTCCTATTTATTAATCATATTTGAACCTTATCTTCATGTCCATCTCATAAGTATCTTTCAAAAAAGAGTATTTTATTTGGTGCTCGCAAAAATCCGCAATAATATATTTCTTTTGAATATGACCAATAATATATTGAGAAATTTAGATGATACATCATTAATTAAACAAGATCACTTTTCAATCCATCAGCAAATAAAGATTCAAAAACCTCCATTTGTTGCTTCTCTAAAACAACCCCAACCTCAACGCCGCCTCCTCCATCTCTTCTCTCTGCCAAAGAGATGGCTTGTGTCCTATCTATTGACACAATCTCCACCTTCTTGGGCCTCCCCCACCCGAAATCCGACCCGTAAACATCAAATTGGGTCGAGCCAGCCACAGAAAAAATTATTGCTCCTTCTTTCAGAATTTCCAATATTTCTGAAACCTCATCATCATTAGCTTCAATAGCATCCGCATCGATCCCTTTGACCATATCACTTAACATCTCTGCAACAAAAGCAACCCCATTTTCTTGAACGAAATCACCTGCTTTTGCAGTCTCACAATGTCTCCCATTGCAGTTACCAAAATAATTAAGTGGAATTGGAGGATCCAAACGGCTCCTATAATCCGCAGTGAATCCCACAACAATATTTTTAATTGCATCATTACCTGCTGCAGCTTCAGCTTCAGTTTTGGCTTTGGCTAATTTAGCTTTAGCCATGCAAACAAACACGTAAGCTAATGTAAGCACAAAAGTTGATAAATGAACTTGCTTTGATTTTGATGATTTTGATAACTGATGATTAACCTTGTGCCTGAGTTTCGTAATATCTTCACGCGTCAACTGAAATGTGGCTCGGACAAATTTGTTCAGAGACTCAGAGTCTAAGAATGGTAAAACCTTCAAGCTCCGTATCTTCTGGGGATCCGAATTATCTGACCCGACAACCCACTTATTCAG
Source organism: Citrus sinensis (assembly GCF_022201045.2). NCBI lineage: Eukaryota > Viridiplantae > Streptophyta > Magnoliopsida > Sapindales > Rutaceae > Citrus > Citrus sinensis. The sequence continues at coordinate 10,814,642 of NC_068564.1, forward strand.
TTGCAGCATGTCCTGACCTGTCGGATCTTTGATGACAGTCCGGTCGAGAAGAGGGGTTAGTTCAGGTGACAAACAAGGGTGATGGCATAATTGTAATTGTTTGCACAAATAAGCCCAAGATTTCAGGAAAAAGGTTGAAGTTTTGCCATCAAGAATTGCGTGGTGAGATGAAACCCCAATTGAGAAGCCCTGATTCGGAAACAGTGTTATTTGGATAGCAATTACCTCAGCTTTATCGTCCGTAATCGACAACTGGGGCACAAGAGGATGAAACTCAACTGCTTGGCGGATTTCGTTGCCGGAGAGGTGATGGAAGCCTGCGTGGGACTCGGAAGACCACTCAGCAACTGCGAATGAAACGCCGTCGTTTTGGTCGGGGAAGTAGTAGACGGCAGGCTTTGCGGCATCCAGCGGCCACGTGATGTGACCAGCAAGAGGGAGGTAATGAAGGAGAGTGAGGGAAAGGGAGTGCTTCAGCTTTGGGAGGACCTCCGAGTTGAATAAATCCCACGTCAAGTCAGTCATCTCATAGAAGAAGAGGCGTTCCACAGGAGGATTCTTGAACCAGAAAAAGTCGAAATAGGTGAGATGGAGAGTGAACGACGTCGTCTTTGAGTTGGGGTTGACGAAAGGGGTGACTTTGGTAACCTCATGCTTCTTTACTGTTACTCTGTTTTCAATTGCAGCCATGAGTTATTGTCAGAGAGAAAGAGATGGAAGCTAAATGAAAGCCAGCCTAGCTAGTAGCCACATGCGCAGCAGGAGAACATTCTATACATGCATATATACAAATAGAAAATTTCAAGGTGTAAGTATTTTTTTTTTTTTAATATGAACACGACACGTGATTTTAATATAATAAATGTTTAATTTATTATAAAATTATATAATTTAATAGTATATTTATTCTGACTATTAAATTATGAGTGATGATATAATTATAAATTTTTATATAAATTAATGTGATATTAATTTATTAATTGAATGAAAATATAAAATAAAAAAATATTTAATTTTAATTAATAAATTAACGTCATATTAATTATATAAAATAAATTTATATAAAAATTTATAATTTATTAAATTATACAATTTAATAATAAATTTATATTAAAAAAATTTAAGCACAACCACGACTCTATATATATGAAAATTCTCAAATTGCGTGCTCATGCGGATAAGGTTATGGGCTTGGTGCAGACCATGTAATTAATTTTATGATTTTCTTAATATAAGCACCATGCGAGTTCCGTTAACTAGTGGAGCCACCAAATCAATAGTTGAAATTTTTCCTTTGTGAATTCTACACAATTATTAATCATTAGTCGGTGCTCAGTTAAACACCAATTCCTGACCCTACTCATACTCGAGAAAAAGCAAATTGCGACACTCAATTTAAGTTCTGGTAGCCTAAATTATACTTTATAAGTGACTGATACAGTTCAGTGAATTTGGTCCTCATATTTTATTTAATTAATTATTATAATTCTCTTTTAAAGTTTGTTGATCCAAAACTTATGTATGATATTGTCCATGTATTTAAAGTAGATAAAATATTATTGTACGTATTTGAACATTTAACTTAAAATCAAATTAAAATCGGGTGATGACCCATCAGCTATGAACTCTCTTTAAACGATAGCCTATTACCAGAATTAACAATTCTCAGACCAAAAAAAAAAAAATCGATATATAAATATATTTTTTCTATTTATCCCCATCCCAATTGAGTTTAACGTGGGGTGGTGACTTGCGTTTGGTCAGGCACGCAATCAAAAATCAATTTGGACTCTCTCATTACACGGACCCACGTAGGCCAGCCTTTTATTTTAATTAAATAACATATGAAACCCCCGACTTTAATAGCAAATTATTTCCGAAGAGTTTAGGAAGATTGAGATTGCCAAGATTGAAGACACTATCTATATGCAAATGTGGCTTAGAGCTAATTGATAGTTGCCTGCCTTTTGAACATAACAAAAACACAGGATAACATAGCTTTTGCTTGCTGTTCTGTAGTAATAAGGTGAAGATGTGCTCTTTTCTATCATTTATGCTTTCGGTTATTAACTTGGCTTTAATTAAATTTAGTAAAATTAGCTAATATAGATCTTATATAAATGATCACGTGGTCATATTATGTCACTACAATGTCAATGGCTTATTTTTCAAAATATGTGTCTAATTTGGTCCCAATGGCTAATCAAACGATAGATCGAGAGCCTTTGGTATGGTTGAAAAAAAACTCCACTGAGACATAATGTGCTATCGTTGTATTGATATGTCGACATTATATTTAAATACTATATAGATCAAAAGTGACAAATTAATATGAAATAAAAATTATTTAAAAAATAAAAATTATAAATATTTGATTTTAAAAAAATTAAACTTAAAACTCATTTGAGAGAGTAATTAATTTTATCGTTTGAATTCTTGAGTTTCACCTTTCACTTTAACTTAGAAAATTAGCCACCTATATCTAAAAATAAAACACTCAGTTTATTTAACAAACTTGTGATGTACAATACAAAAAAATTTAATACAAAAATTCACCCTAGACTTACACTTAAAAAGCCTACCTCTAAATTCCACCACACAATTCTCTCTTGTTTCTTGCTCTCCCAACAAATATTTCACACCTCAATTATGAAATCTCCTGACTTTATATAGGCAAACTTTGAGTTGATCAAGTGTGGGCATTTGCATGATATTTTTGGTGAGCTTACAATCATAACCTTTAAAAGAGTCTTAGTAGTACAATCCAAAGGCTTTGAAATTGCAACCATTATGGATCGTTCGATTCAACATAATCAATGACTATAAATGAAGTCAAAGTTAGACCCTCAATTTGCTCATTTGTCAAGGTGGATGATCTACCAAAATGGTGTGTTAAATTTAGTGCAATGCGGTGCACATGAGCTTAGACATATGGCATGATCTCATCCATTCATAATTAACACTAGATCGAAGGGCTAGCAATCTTCCAAAGACTTTTGAATCTTTGAAATTCAAATTTCATATCCGTTTTTGCTATTCAAGGATCATGATTTTAAGGATTTACCTACAAAAAACAAAAATCATACTGGAAAATAAATAAAAATATGTAATTCATAAAACAGGCTAAGGATTTGTAAATAAGATGAAATTGTTAATATTACCAACACTGGAAGTAAAAAAATGATAATTTTAACATTTATCAAGTGATAATGATGATGATGATTCTTAGGTACTGGCGCTTTCATATTTTTTTCTAATGTGGACACATTGTTAAACCATATAGTTTAATAGAGTTTGTTTTCAATGCAAAAATCGTGCGGTATAATAGCGTTCTTCACTTACTCTCTTAAACTGCAAAGTTTAACAGTTTGTCCACATAATATATATATATATATATATATATATATATATATATATATATATGTATGTATGTATATCTATATATTCCAATAAGTGATTCTAACCATATTAAAGTCAATGATAAGATAACATACCAAAAAACACAGGCTTTAGTCAGTGTATTATATCGTGTAGTGTATTAAAATATGTGCTTTTTTTTGTTTGTCTTTTAACTTATTCTTGACTTTAATATAGTTAAGAATCCCTAATTAGAAACTCACTATATATTAAGGACATTCATATATATATATATATATATATATAGAGAGAGAGAGAGAGAGAGAGTCCTTTACTAGTCCGGGAGCTCTCATTTTTTTTCATGCAGACAAGTTTTTAAACCATGGGATTTAAGAGAGTTAATTTTTAATTCTCTTAAACTGCACAATTTAAGAGCGTGTCCGTACTAAAAAAATGTGGGTGTCTGCACTTGAGTATGATTTTGTGTGTGTGTATACACACATTTAATCTTCTTTTCTATTATGTCGGGTGTTATGCTTTATAATCATAAATAAAATAAACATTATATTAGTGTTATGCTATACAGTCATTGCATAATATTCAATGAGTAAGGGTTATATTAGAGATGGCTAACGCACCATGCCATGCCAAACCAACCCATAAAAAGAAGGTTCATGAGGGCCAATGGCCTACTATGTGATTTGTGCCATGCCTTACCTAATTTTTTTTTTCCTTAGGCTTAACCTAGTACACATGCTAAGCTTACACGTGTCATGACAAGCTGTGTCGTGAGTCATGCCTATGAAAAAACATGACAATTTTTTATTTTTTTTTTAGAGGGCATGCCAAGCTATTGATGCATTTTTTTCGTGTCTATGTACATTTTTTAAGACCATGTGCCTTTAGTCAAATTCAGTAAAATTAAAATTTTAAAATTCTAGTCCATATTCAATAATTATAAACTTTTAATAGTAAGAGAATGTAATACAAATTACTAGGTTAAAGCTTACAGTATTAGAATTTTTTTCAATACTTAATAACAACAATAATAGTAATAATAACAACAAAAACAACAACAACAACAATAAGAATAATAAAATTTTCTTAATAATTAACTCAATTGATAATGTGAACTTAAATAGAGTCATAGATTATAGTCCATAATAACATTAATGATCATTTACAAAATCATGATATTTATAATTTTATTTATTAAAATCATGATATTATCTATTCATTTAGTAAATTATAAACATAAAATAATTAGAGTATTTTTTTTAAAACTAAGAATTAAATGAATTAAAAAAACACAATAAAGATTTAATTCAAATTTATTTGTAAAATCATAAAATTTTAAGTTTACTTTCATTAAAAAAAATTATTTTAATATAATTTGACCACATGCTATTGATGGCCCATAAGCAGCATGCTAAACCATCAATGAAACGTACTCATTACAAGCTTTTTCATGTGTCGTGATTTAGTCTATCTCTATTTGTGCTGTAATTTTAAGGCCAACGTGCCTAAAATTCTTAGCCTAGCCTAGTGTCACGGGATGAGTATTTTGAGCAGCTAACCCGTGCGGCACTTAGACAACTTCGCTGAATGTTGATAAGTAAGCCTAGAGCTTCTTGAACTAGAGAAGAGAGCAATGGAGTCGAATAAGAAAACTTGTATTGCACAAAGAGAGATTACAATGCTTGAGTTGCTTACAATGCTTGTTGTTGTGTTTATTGAATACAAATGCCTAATGTCATTCCATATTTATAGGGGAGGCTTGACAAACTCTAGAGATTCTAGAGAATTCTACCATGTGCCTAGAATTCTAGATATTTACATGTGCTGGAAATGTATGGAGAATTCTAGAGTATTTACAAGCTCATTTGTGCTAGAGTTGCCTAGACGTTTTCGGAATTAGGCCAAAGTAGCACTCTTGGCCTTGTGTTGGCTCTCTAGCCCGAAATTGTGGGCAATTGGGCTAGCATCTTGGGCGGTCCGTAACATCCTCCCCCACCTAAGCTCGCGGCGTCCTCGTCGCGATCTCATCCTTGCTCCTTTAGGGACTTATTCCGCGATTTGCCGTTAGTCTTCTTGTGCTTCACTCTTGGGGAGGTTTCGCCACTTGCTTCGCATGTGGTCGTTTCCTTTTTTCGCTTGGTGTTGCGGCATCCCCTCGTGTGTTTCCGTAACTCCTCATGCTCGGATGGCTTTGTGCGTTGCTCAACTACTCGTCTCGGTGGGAGCTTCGGAGGCATGGCGTCCTTGCCTTTACATGGACGGCTCGTGCTTGTTATGGGACTTGGATTGGAGGGCTTTTGGAATCCTCTCCCTTGTGGTGTTGCCGGATGGAGACCAAGTGGTCCGGATTCTTCTTAAATCCTCATCTGCATTGCATGATCGAGAGTGCCTTTTCTGCGGGTTGTGCGCGCTCGACTGGTACCACGCATGCCTTACTCCCATCGAAGATGCTAAGGGAGTTCGTTGCGGGAAATGGAAAGGCATGTACCTTGTCGAAGAATTTCATGCCAATGATCATTGCAAAGTCATCCATCGGCACAATCGAGAAGTCGAGCTTCCCATTCCATGTCCCAAGCGTAACGTGTACGCCTCGCGTGGTTCCCGCAAATGGCTTGGTGGGTGAGTTTACAACCTTGATGGTGCCTCCATGTTGCGTTACCTTGAGGCCTAGACACTTAGCCTCTTCTTCGGAGATGAAGTTGTGCGTTGCTCCGGTGTCAAGGTGCGCACAAACGGTTTGGCCATTGATGAGCATACTCACGAACATGAGCCATTTCCTTGTAGGTGCTGGCGGTTGGCTCACGAGTATGCTAAGGCGTTGGAGCGAACCCAAGTTGTGTTGAGGTTCCTCCGCAGTCGGTGTGTGTTGACCCTTGAGTTGTGCCACGAGGGCATTAAGCGACTTTTTCTCCGGGCAGTCGCGCACCCAATGAGGGCCATTGCAAATGAAGCATGGGCTTCGAGGCTTGGGTGGCTTCTCAGACTTACTTTGCCCGCCCTTGCTGCTTGGAGGCTTTTTCTTGCTCCACTCCTTGCAATTGTGGTTGTTGTCATCATGACTCTCTCCCCCACCTTAGTCATAGCTAGACCTCTTGTCCTTGAGCTAGGCGGAGTATTCGGTGAGTGACTCCGCAACGGCGATGGTGTTGTCAAGTGTTTGAACCCCATGCCTATCAAGCTCGGTTTTGGCCCAATCCTTGAGGCCATCTTGGAAGTAGAAGAGCGAATCCTTGTCGGACATGTTGCTTATCTCCAACATAAAGGTAGTGAACTCGTTGATGTAGTCTCGAATGCTACCCGATTGCTTGAGGAGACGTAAGCGCGCTCGCGCTTCCTTCTCCGCATTACTTGGGGCGAACTGCTTTCGGAGTTCTTGCTTGAAGTCGGCCCAAGTGTCGATGGTGCAAATGCCCTTGCCCATCTCGCCATGCTTGCGACGCCACCATAATTGTGCAGCGCCTCTAAGATAGGTGGGTGCAGTGCCCACTTTCGATGCCTCATCTCGTACACCCATGGCATCGAAGTATTGATCAAGCCCAAATAAGAAGTTGTCCACGATGGTGGCATTACGTGTGCCATTGTATGTGTTGGGCTTTGGCACGTCAATGCGGCGCGCATCACTCGAGTTTGCGGAAGTTGGACTTGCGGAGAGTGTGCACTTGTGCCATGTCCAATCCGAGCAGACTTCATCCACTTCCGCACGAACAGGGCATAGTTCGTCCTGAACAAGACTACGAAGTTTGAACAACTCATCATGAAAAGAACAAAACTCACCTCGAAGAGTATTCGCTTGCTCTTGGATGAGGACCTTTGTTGCCACCGTGAACTCGGCGTATTCTCCCTCGAGACTGTCCACTCGTTCCTCTAATCCCTCGAGGCTGTCTTGAGTGGCGGATAACGCAATTTCGAGAGTAGTCACACGAGGCTCCAACGCATCCACGGATGGGGCCTTGGACTTGCCACGAGTCTTGCCTTGGGCGCGTTCTCCCTCTTGGCCGCGGCTTGGTTCCGGTGGAACATCCATACCAACAACACCCTCTTGTGCTACGTTCGAAGGGTTGGCCATTGCTCGTGAGCTAACTTGCATGCGTCCAAACCTTAGCTCTGATACCACTTGTCACGGGATGAGTATTTTGCGCAGCTAACCCGTCCGGCACTTAGACAACTTCGCCGAATGTTGCTAAGTAAGCCTAGAGCTTCTCGAACTAGAGAAGAGAGCAATGGAGCCGAATAAGAAAACTTGTATTGCACAAAGAGAGATTACAATGCTTGAGTTGCTTACAATGGTTATTGTTGTGTTTGTTGGATACAAATGCCTAATGCCATTCCATATTTATAGGGGAGGCTTGACAAGCTCTAGAGATTCTAGAGAATTCTACCATGTGCCTAGAATTCTAGATATTTACATGTGCTGGAAATGTATGGAGAATTCTAGAGTATTTACAAGCTCATTTGTGCTAGAGTTGTCTAGAAGTTTCTGGAATTGGGCCAAGCTAGCACTCTTGGTCTTGTGTTGGCTCTCTAGCTCGAAATTGTGGGCAATTGGGCTAGCATCTTGGGCGGTCCGTAACACTAGCCTAGCCTAGCCTAGCCTACGTGCTTTGTCATGTCGTGTTGCGTGCCCTACCAGAATGTGTTCGTGCCATACCATGCCTTATTTGTACGAATGTGTGTCATGCTCATGCTGTCCTATGTGCCACCCGGACTATTGGCCATCTCTAAGTGATAATGTCACTACGTTAGTAATAGAAGATTAGGATAAAAATAGGGGAAAAGGTAGCAATTATTATGTCAAAGCATGACCATCATGGGATTTCAAGGCATAAAGTTTAAAATCTTATAATGAGATGAGATTTCTAAAATTTAAACAACAGCCATCAGGAACCTTAAGTTCAAACAACGTCTTACAAAATATTTTCTTTTCTTCCCTTGACAAAGTATAATATATAGGAGGCAATTTCGCTCCAGTTTGGCCAATTTTTGGTAATAATTCTTTCCTCACAACCATTTCATCTAAATCCATACAAGCTGCAAAACAATCCTTTGATTTCTTTAGAATGTTAGGTAAAGTTCTTATAAGGCTTTCACACACATTCTTTTCAATATGCATAGCATAAAAGGTGTGTCTAACATATAAAGGCTTCAAATAATCAAGCTAAAAGAAATATAGATTTCTTATTCCAATAAGTTTTTTCATTGATATCAGTTACACACTATTTGCTTTTTTTTCTTTCCTAACGAGAAATTTAATTTTTGAACTCGTGCCAGGATTTCCTCTCTTTTAAACGATTCTGGAGCAATTTTAACTTCCTTTTTATTATTAAACGCCTTCTTCTAAAACTCATATGGATGATACCACAACAAAAATCTTCTATGGCTAGTATAAGACATCTTTAGCTATGGGCAAGTTGAACCGCATATGTTTTTTCACTACAAATTAGACTTGCTTTACATCATTTTACAGTGCAACCAACTAGGTTTCCATAAGCAGGAAAATCATTTATCGTCCACATTAAAATAGCTTTCAATATTAAAGACTCTTGCCAATAAACATTATAAGCTTCAATGCATACCTCTCACAACAATTTAAGATCATCAATTAATGGTGTTAGGTAGACATCAATATCATTACCATGCTGTTTGGAACCTAAAATTAACAATGTCAGCATCATAAATTTCATCTTCATACAAAGCCACGGAGGAAGATTAAACGTCATAGTATCACTAGCCAACAACTATACATGCTACTAAGAGAACTATGTGGATTAATCCTATATGCAAATAGTACAAGTTGTAAGTTCCTTGGTTCAATTCCAAAATCAAGCCATAAGTGATCTATTAGTTTCCATGTTAGTATGTTTGCAAGATGATGTAATAGACCATCAATTTCCCTTCGAGTGGCATACCATGTTAGATTTTTCGAAGTTTCAACACTTCGAAACATTCTTTTAAACTTTGGGATAGGTGGAAAATACCATAAAACTTTTGCTCGAACACCTATATTCATTTCAATTCAATTTTTTTTAGCTTCCACCTTGATACACTGTAATTAAGACGTATAACATCATATTTACACTCCTTTCTATATAAGTATGTAGTCATTTGGACACGCATGTATCTTCTCATACTCCATCCCTAATGTATTTAAGGAATTTTTTGCCTCGTACATTAAACAAGGCATTTCATTATTGTCAGGAAACTTTTCTCTTAACAATTTCAACAAATCTGAGAAGCCTTGGTCTGACAATCCATTTTTTGCTTTTAGGTTGTACAATTTTACTAATGCAGATAATTTTGTGAACTCATAACAACCTGGGTATAACTTTTTCTCAGCATCAGCCAATAAATTCTCAAATTGTTTCGGATTATTTTCAAAATGATCATGAGCTCCTTGAATCATCTCTATAACAATGGCCATAGATTCAGTTTTAAAGTCTCTTGTTTCAAATTCTCGTATACATCGAAAATTGCTAGTAGTTGATGGCTCCTTAACAAAGTTTCCTCCATGCAAAATCAAATTACTATAACTTTGATCTATACCATTCAAATACAAATGATCCCTAATCTTATAAACAGTTTGATGTTTCACATTTTCACATTTTATACATGGACATAGAATGCGATTAAAATTCCTTGCATGAACCATTGCAAAAAAAATTTGAAAATCTTTCAACACCAATCTCATAATTTTTTTATCTTCAATCTTTAGACATTCAAGACTTATCCATTATGAATGTAAAATATAAATATATCGGTTTAGAATATTTTTCATAATTTCTTCATGATTACCTATGCCCTAATTTGAGAAAAAAATAATATTAACAACTTGATGTTTACTAAAGCACATAACATAGCAGATTAACCAAAGCTTGATAGACATGAAGTGTCAAAGACTAAGCACAAAAGCGCAACAAATGGATTGCTATAGTGGTAAGCATTTCTATTAAGTGCTCATCATATAAAAGATGAAATACTTTAGTACTTGTACCTTCTCCAAAGTATGCAAGTATAAACATTACAATCTCCATCTCCTTCATAAAATCTAATCCCTAGAAATAACTTTACTGTTCATCCATATTGTCAACATTTGCTATTCAAAAACGAATAAATTAGACAAAGGAAAAAAAACAATACATGTAGACCGCCCACAAATAAACAATCTATCACTTTCTTTCACAAGAAGGAAGTACCTTTATATAGGAACCAAAACTTTAAAAATCCAAGATTAAAGGGGGTCAAATGCTTTAATATTTTACTTGATAGCGTTGTGGTCCCAAGCTTTGTAATCTTCTCCTCAAAATGTGTGATCTAAGGTTTTAAGATTTTGTTGTTTCGAGTTCAACCATGTGTGAGTAGTCAAGATTTACTATTTTGGCCTATGTAAATAATGAGTGAAATTAGGAGTTTACAACTTAAAAGTAGAAGATAAGAAGATGTTTTATGTGGGGGAAAGTGAATTTTACAAATAAAGATTGTGAAATTCCAAAGAAATGGAGGCTGAAAGAGAGAGAGGTATTTCATGGGAGACAAAGAAAATAAAAAGGAAAGTTGAGTTTTTATATTTGAAAATAAATGACAAATTAGAAAAAAAAAGAGTCACCTTTTGTTTAATTAGAGAGACTTTTTATTTAGTGATGAATCATTTTTATATTATAAGTAAAAACAATTTTATAATACATTACTTTCAAAAATAAATAAAAGTCATCTAGAAACTAATAGATGACAATTAATAGTGTGCGCGTCATGTATTACATGTCATCTTTGTCATGTTTCATAGTAGTGAATGGTCATATTAGAGCTGGCAAAACGGGTCATCGGGTTGTTCGTGTCGTGTCAAATTTAGGTCGACCCAAGCTCGACTTAGTTAATAATCGTGTCAAAATATTAAGACTCAAATCTGACATGAAAAAATAATCGAGTTATCCAATAACCCACTTGAAATACTAGCTAGGCAACCCAAGAGGGGGGGTGAATTGGAATTTTAAAAATTATCCTAGGCAAACCACACAACAATTTAATCTAATGCCTTAATAAATTCGAAAACAATAAATTTGATAAAAGCACAATAATAAATGAGTAAGGGAAGAGAAAGCAAACTCAAGGATTTTTACGTGGTTCGGCTATCCCCGCCTACGTCCACGCCTCCAAGCTCACCGGGCTTGAGGATTTCACTAAGCTAGCCTCCCAAGGCTTCAAACGCTTACAATTGACTTCAAGGTGTCAATGAACCTTTACAACAAGAGATTATATCTCCAATCTCTTCACCCCAAGTGTTTCCCACACTTGTACACTCACAATTTGATGAGAAATGAAAATTACAACAAAAACTCTCTTTAAGAGTGGATATACAAATTATAGCTCAATGATGATTCAACAAATGATGATTTACGAAATGGAAGCTCAATATATGTTGTGTGCACTTGTTTATACTTGCTTGAGTTACCAAAAATGAATTGGTTTTGAGTTTATATAGTTTGAACTCAAAAACTAGCCGTTACTAGCCGTTATGCACATTTTTTGTCGTAACCGGCTTGCCGTTTATGGACATCCGGTTAGCCGCTTTCGTTCTGGTGCTTACTGCCCCGAATCCGGATTTCCGATTTTTAGAATCCGGTAAGCCGTTTTCGTTCTGGATGCTTACTGCCCCGAATTCGGCCTGCCGTTTATCAGTATCCGGTAAGCCGCTTGCTACAGTAACTGCTACAGTGAAACATTTCCCGAAATTTACAGTTTGACCCCAAAACTTTATAAAACTGTAGTATGGCCCAAAACGTTATGAAAGTTTGCAAATAGGTCCAATTTCAGAATTTTAAATAATGCTTTCTCAATCCCACAACTTTCTGAAATTATGACTTCGCCCACACTTTATGAAATTATATAATGGCCCAAAAACATTTAAATAGTTTCAAATAGGTCCAAATCCGAAATTTCAAGCACTACTTGTTTATTTCAAAGTTTTCAAAATTCTTTCAATTAAACCATAAACTTTGAAAAACAACCAATTTCATAAAATCATTTTTCCATTAAATATGAAACATTTATAAAGTGAAAATAATGATTTATTCAAAAGGAATAAAAACAATCAATTGCATAAAATCATTTTTCCATTAAAATATAAAACATTTATAATGTGAAAAAAAATGATTTATTTAAAATATATTTTTCAATAATTTGAGCTTAAAAGATTAATCATTCTTAATCTTGTTTGTTATCATCAAAATCAATATTATGGAAACATATATGTTAACAATCTCCCCCTTTTTGATGATGACAAACATTTCATGTATTTAAACAATGATTCCACAAATATAGTCTTCTTTTACAATTTGCCAATTAGCTAAATTAATGATTTAAATACATGGGTTTTTCTCCCCCTCATCATCAAAAAGAAAAACTTAATTGGCAAAGACAAAAGTAGCAAATTTTTATAGATTTGAAAAACATGTATTCTTCTCCCCCTTCATCATCAAAAAGAAAACTTTAAAGGAAAAGAAAAAAAATAGCAAATTTGTTACCCATGTTGTTTGAGTAGAAATTTTGAAAGAATCTCCCCCTAACAACAAGCATCACCTCAAATACAAGATTAGTGATATCACTTCCAAAATATCATATAAAACAATGTAATCAAATCATTATCATATCTTAAAAAACATCACCATAAGCACATATTCATCATCAAAAGAATATTCAAAGTGCATGTTATTCTCCCCCTTTTGACAACAAAAAAGTTCAAAATGCATATTGTTCAAAATCATATTGTATGCTCCCCCTAAATATATGGCCAATTAAAAAATTTAACCAAAATGATTTTATCCAAAAACATATCATATTTATCTCCCCCTTCATCGTAAAAAGGAAAGATAGATGCAATTGAAACAATATCATGAAAATAATTCGATGAAGATATTACCCATTTTGTGAGAGCAAACATTTCGGTAAAGTCTCCCCTTAAAAATGAACAAATTATCAAATACACAACATGGTTAAAAAGATATAAGCTTCAACAATTATAACAAACCAATAACTCCATCAATTCATCAAGCAACGCACATTTAATCATCAAAATCAATATGAATTCCTCCAACACATGTAACAATTAAATCTGAGAATTCCATAATCATATATCAACCATTAAAAGAATGCTCAAAATGCATGTTATTTTCCCCAATTTACATCATTAAAATGATTTATTACTTTGTCTCCCCCTTTGGACAATAAAAATGTTCAAAAAGCATATTATCCAAAATAGAACAAGTAATAAGCTAAGCAAGGGAATGCAAAAGTCATAAGAGCATAATGTCAACAATTCAAGCTCTATAATTACTAATCACATTTTAGAAATTAAGACAACTAAACTCATCAAATATAATGTGTCATTTTAATATAACTTACACTCGCGTATACGCCAAGATCTCAATGATCATGTATTTCTCCCCCTTTTGATGTTATTTAAAGCAAGTAATGCATATTTAACAATACGTCAAGAAAGCATACAAAAAATGTATCCATTCACCAATCATAGATTCCATAAGATCAAATTTCATCAAATACAATGGAATCATCAAAACACATTCTTTGTCATCAAAGCATAAGTATATAATAGCAATATATAGATAATCAAAATCAACATAGCTAAAAAGCTATCATTATGAGCTAAAGAACAAGTGATCAAATCCATTATTACAAATGCTCACATATATTTTTAAGTGATGATCTAGTAGTTACACCTTGTGATGGATCTTCAAAATTAAATTCTTAAGGTGAGAAGAAATATACCTCCACTCTTTAGGGAGTGTTTGAGAAGTACCTTCATCTTACTCCGCATTTGTTTCTTCATGTTGCTCCTTTTGATTTTCAAGTGGTGCATTCTTTTGGCTATCATTTGATAATCTTCTTGTAGCTTTTCATCTACATTATCATCAACAACAACTTTCTCCATAGAGGAAGAATTAGACTCATCAAATATAACATGTATAAATTCTTCCACAATCAAAGTTCTTTTGATATACACTCCATAAGTTTTGCTTGTGTTTGAATAGCCAAGAGAAATACCAACATAAAAATTTGCCAAGATTATCTTTTGTGCTCAAAATAAAACATTTGCATCCAAATATCAAACAATAATCATCATCAATCCACAATGAAAGCAACAATGCATATGAAAATGTAAGTGCATAATATAATAGAAAACTATGGTAAAATCCATAAGGAGAGCACACTATGGAAGTGGTAATTTGAAATACTCAAAATGCACAAATTCGAATTTTCAAGATATTGAGTAAAATGAGTAAGTTTGAATCAATTAAAATGATTTTAAACACAAGAATGATTTTAGACACAAGAATGGATGGGGAATAATTTATATGAATCAATTTGGATTGAAAACGAATGAGAATGATGGATTTTGGAATGAAATCAAGTGAGGAGTAATCGGCTTTTAGTGAGAGAGAGAGAAACGGAAAGCCGAAAGAGAGGGAGAAGATGAATAGTTGAAATAGCACCCGAAACCGGATTGCCGAATGAGCTTAACCGGAAATCCGGTTGGTTCCAGCAAATGTTTCACGCAAATCCGGTTTTCCGGATAACACGAACCGGCTTGCCGGTTGGATCCAGAAGATAGCAAGAGAGAATCGGCTTGCCGGTTTGCCAAAATGCAGCTCGAATTCGGAATTCCGAATTGACAGAACCGGAAATCCGGTTTGGTCCAGCAAGCGTTCCTTGCGAATCCGGCTTTCCGGTTTTGCTAACCGGTAGTCCGATTTGAGGCAGAAAGTAACGTGCAAGCTATATACCGTTGGAAAGATAATTAAGTTAGCTTTCCAATAAATTTTACAGAGCTGGATTTGGAGTTCTCTAGAAGGAGTTATGACCAATTCATTATAGCATGTGCAGACTAGAGATTTTCACAAAAATTAAACATATAAGCATTCAAAAGTGAATAAATCAAACACACCACTTATCTATCATGCTTAAACACTTCATAAACATTAACATCAAACAAAACCATCATGATGAGTTGACAAGCTATCATCTTATATATATAACCATGCATCATGATAAAGCACTCAATGTTAAACACAATGATAATTCAATCATATAACCATACAAGTATACTTTCACAAATTCAAGTTATTATCCATTTATCATGATCCATTCAACAAAATTAATATGGCAAGAATTGTTACCAAAATAATCATCTTGCCTCATCTTTTTTTTTTTTTTTTAGATCATGCTCAAATGATTATCTCACAAGTTTCATCAAGGAACTCTCCACCATTCCTTATTTGTGGTACCTACAAAAAAATTCAAGTTGTGTGCTTTGGTACCCAAATACTCTTGGGTCCTTGAGTGTTAGCAATGGTTCCTTTTGGAACCCAAATACACTTGACTCCATAATATACATTTCTCTTAATTGGACATCTATAACTCATATGACCATTTTGATTGCAATAATGACAAACAATTTTATGATCACTTGTGGAGGTAGCCTTAACAAAATAATTCTTATAATATTTTTGTTTCAAGTGAGGCTTATACCCAAGTCCTCCTTTATCAAACACACATTTTTTAGAATTAAGCATGTTATCCAACATCTTTTGCCCATTTGTGAATTTCAAAACAATTTCATTGAGCTCGTTACTCTTTTTCTTAAGCGCTTCATTTTCTTTCATCAACTCATCAACATGTGATTTTTCATGCTCATACGAAATACTTTGTTGACATGTGAATGATGCAATTCTATCATGCAACATTTTATTATCTAACTCTAGTCCTTTAATCTTTTCATTTAATGAATCATTGCATTTTTGTAAAGCATCCTTTTCATTATTCAAGTCATCTACATATGATTCTAAATGCTCATGTGAAGTACTAGATTTCTCATTTGATAATGCAACTCTATCATGCAATGTTTTATTCTCTAATTCTAGGCATGTAATCTTTGCACATAGAGATTCATTTTCATTTTTGAGCTCTACCATTTTCTTTTTAAGACATGCATTCTTTTTACCAATTTTTATCCAATTATCATGCAATTCTTTAAAAGCATCATGTAATTCATCATAAGTAGGAAGATCATTTACCTCATCAAGTTCATCATCAGATTCATCTCCAATTGCCATAAGTGCCAAATTCGACACTTCATGAAATTCCTCCTCGCTCGTAATCTCCTCATACACAATTTCAAGTTTTCTCCAAATTTCATAAGCATTAGAACAATTTGAAACTCTATGAAATTCATTTTTATCTAAGGCACAAAATAAAGCATTCATAGCCTTGGAATTTAAAGACATCTTTTTCTTATCCAATTCACTTAAAACATTCTTTCTAGGAATGAGTAAATCATCACAAACAACTTCCCAAATTTCATAATCTAAAGCTTGTAAATAAATTCTCATCCTAGTTTTCCAATAAGGATAATCATTTCCATCGAAAAATGGAGGTCTTGTGATAGATTGTCCTTCCATGATAGTTGAGCTAATTTGGGTTGCTATGGATCTTTAACTCTAGACGATTAAGTCTACACAAGAGCACCTCGCTCTGATACCAAATGAAATACTAGCTAGGCAACCCAAGAGGGGGGGTGAATTGGAATTTTAAAAATTATCCTAGGCAAACCACACAACAATTTAATCTAATGCCTTAATAAATTCGAAAACAATAAATTTGATAAAAGCACAATAATAAATGAGTAAGGGAAGAGAAAGCAAACTCAAGGATTTTTACGTGGTTCGGCTATCCCCGCCTACGTCCACGCCTCCAAGCTCACCGGGCTTGAGGATTTCACTAAGCTAGCCTCCCAAGGCTTCAAACGCTTACAATTGACTTCAAGGTGTCAATGAACCTTTACAACAAGAGATTATATCTCCAATCTCTTCACCCCAAGTGTTTCCCACACTTGTACACTCACAATTTGATGAGAAATGAAAATTACAACAAAAACTCTCTTTAAGAGTGGATATACAAATTATAGCTCAATGATGATTCAACAAATGATGATTTACGAAATGGAAGCTCAATATATGTTGTGTGCACTTGTTTATACTTGCTTGAGTTACCAAAAATGAATTGGTTTTGAGTTTATATAGTTTGAACTCAAAAACTAGCCGTTACTAGCCGTTATGCACATTTTTTGTCGTAACCGGCTTGCCGTTTATGGACATCCGGTTAGCCGCTTTCGTTCTGGTGCTTACTGCCCCGAATCCGGATTTCCGATTTTTAGAATCCGGTAAGCCGTTTTCGTTCTGGATGCTTACTGCCCCGAATTCGGCCTGCCGTTTATCAGTATCCGGTAAGCCGCTTGCTACAGTAACTGCTACAGTGAAACATTTCCCGAAATTTACAGTTTGACCCCAAAACTTTATAAAACTGTAGTATGGCCCAAAACGTTATGAAAGTTTGCAAATAGGTCCAATTTCAGAATTTTAAATAATGCTTTCTCAATCCCACAACTTTCTGAAATTATGACTTCGCCCACACTTTATGAAATTATATAATGGCCCAAAAACATTTAAATAGTTTCAAATAGGTCCAAATCCGAAATTTCAAGCACTACTTGTTTATTTCAAAGTTTTCAAAATTCTTTCAATTAAACCATAAACTTTGAAAAACAACCAATTTCATAAAATCATTTTTCCATTAAATATGAAACATTTATAAAGTGAAAATAATGATTTATTCAAAAGGAATAAAAACAATCAATTGCATAAAATCATTTTTCCATTAAAATATAAAACATTTATAATGTGAAAAAAAATGATTTATTTAAAATATATTTTTCAATAATTTGAGCTTAAAAGATTAATCATTCTTAATCTTGTTTGTTATCATCAAAATCAATATTATGGAAACATATATGTTAACACCACTTAGTATCTATATATTAAATAAAATTTACATCAAACATTTACACATTGTCGTATATACATAAATACATACATAATTTATTAATATTATAAAATATACATATCTACCAAAATATTACACATTTACATTATTGAAGTTTTAATATTATATATATATATATATATTATCGATATTATAAAATGTACATGTCTAACAATATTTTACACATTTACATTATTGAAGCTTTAAATGTATATAAAATTTTATAAATAAAATACTATGTTTATATTCATCTTTTCAAAAAATAAAAATAAAAGAGAGAATCATCTCTAGTATTTGAGTTTTGATAATAAGATCCTACAAATTATTTTAAAATAGAAAATATAATCGGGTCATTGATCGGGTAAATGGGTTAAGAACTTTAACCATAACCCAACATGGAAAAAAATCGTGTCAACCCGGACCCAATCCGTTTAATAATTGTGTTAAATTTGATGACTCATACCCATTTATTCGTGTCGTGTTCGTGTTGGATAATCAGATCGTGTCAAATTTTGCCAGCTCTAAGTCATATAAATCTCTTGGCATCTAAAATGGTCACACAAACTCATTTTTTAAAATAATTATTATACAGTATGACAATAGTCAAAGCTTTTACAATAAATAAAGAGAAATAATAAACATAATTTATTATCTCAAATTTCATCTAAAACTAAGTTTCATTTGTGTACTCTAGAATTTGTTTTTTACAAGATCTAAGTGAGATTAACTGTATTGTCTTACCAATTAGTTGATAAATATCATATTTTTTTAAACAATTTTTTAGAATAAAAAGTTTGAGATATATAGCACTATTCATGAATAAAACAACTGGATTTTTTGTCCTTATAACAGTTCGGTTAAAAGAATACCCACACATGCACCAAAAATTTTACCCTTGTAATTGGGCCTTATTTATCCACTAGGGCATCAGTCCAAAGAGTGAAGCCCGTAACACCCACTAGATTTCTTATGGGAAAAATGATAAATACACCCCCAACGTTTAGACAAAAGAAAAAAAGCTCCCCTAACGTTTTAAAAAAAATATTTACACCCTCATTCATTAACAGAAATAATAATTTTAATAGAAATTACCGTTATACCCTTCTAGCATATAAAAAAAATATACAAGTTTAACTTGTGGTATTAATACCATAAAATTTTATTTCAATTTTAAACTTATATATTTAACAATTCTCCACATGTTATCATTTAAACTTGTATATTTATAACTAATTTTTTATGTTATTTTTTATGGTATTAATTGAAATACAAGTTAATGTTAATAACCAATTTTATTTATTTTTATTCTTGAGTAATGAATTAAATTTATTTGGCTTGAAGAGGGAATTTGATAAAAATTTAAATAGATGAATTGGGTAATGAGGGTATATTTATAATTTTATTAATAATATATGGACAAATTGGAAAATCAACAATTTTTTTATATGCTAGAAGGGTATAACGATAATTTTTGTTAAAAGTTATTATTTCCATTAGTGAATGGGGTTGTACATGTCTTTTTTGAAACGTTAGGGGGATTTTTGTCCCTTTGTCTAAACGTTGGGGGTGTGTTTGTCCTTTTCCCTTTCTTATGACACCACTTTTTAATTTTATTTTCTAAAATACCGTAGTTTAATTTATAAAATAAAAATTCGTGAATTAAAATTAATATCTTACCATAAATTAAACTTCAACTTGAAAAGGTTATTTATTTTTAAGTTTTTATTTATAAAATGCATACAAAATTTTAAAATTTAAAATTATTTTAATTAAATAATTTACATTTTCAGAATCTAAACTCTAATAAAATATATAAAAATATTTTTAAACAAAATTTTATAACATAAATATAATTATATAAACTACGAAATGGGGTGAGTGAAAAGTCTTTTAAAATAATAATTAATTTAAGTTTTTTTTTTAATTTTGTTTTGAAATTAAATTTATTTTTGGTTATTGAAATTAAAAAATGGTTATTATCATTTCACTACTTTAAAAATTGAAAAATATCAAACGATTACAAGAAGTATTGTCCCTTATCATTTTCCTATAATATCTTTACAAAAATATTATATTGCTATTTTTCTGTTATAACTGTTAGTTGACCAGTTAGTTCACTAATAAAATACCAATTTTACTCTTCATAATTAAAAAAACAATTACTTCAAACTTATTCCAGCAAAAAGAAAAGTAAAAAATCCACAATGAAATCATTAAGTACACAAATTTAATCCATATACGATATTCGTGCAAAAAAAGAAAAAAAAATAAAAAAAAAACCCACAACAATATCAACTAAAACTTCCTAATACCTACTGAACCTAAATAATATCCATTATCTAAGTAGCCACGGTCCAATGGTTGTTATCCATAAAGTAATGCCTGACTAAACAAATTGGCAAGCGACCCATTCTACAATGATCTTCAAGCTTGTGATTGAGTAACACCTGTAATCACATAAAATTGTATATAAATGAAATTCTATAACCTTGTAAAAAAAAAATCAAAAGCAAAATTTAGTCTTTAATTTTACCTCCTGCACTTGTCTTTATGCCTATTTGTCTTTAAATTTAGTCTTTAAATTCTATATCCAAATCTTTTGACTACTCTCACCCTTTTGGCCACCCTCAACACTTGTGTTCTGTAAATTAAAAGGTTACAGAAAGAGCCTAACAAAAACATAATAATTTTTCACCACGTACTTGTTTCAAATATATCATATTCAAATATATTGTACCTTATTCTTTCTAGTTTTTTTTTTTTGCTGGGGGTTGAGATGATTCTCCTAATTGTTCTTGAGCTCTCATTCCGATTCTCTGCAAAAAAAAAAATAATAATAATAATAATATCATAGTTAAAGAATAACGTAGATGCGAAAGCCAAATACTCATAAACCCAACAAAGCAACATTGACACATACTTGATTTTGTCTTGTCCTTGACCTTTTAGCATTGGATGGAGCAAGTTGACAAGTTCTTACATTATGAGTTGTCGAGTGGCAGAAACTACATCTAATCACAAATGACCTATTAGATTTCACTGGCTCATTTGGCTCCCTTCTTCTAAGCTTCTTAGGTCTGCCGGCTTGTCTTCTCTTCACTGGAGGGTTAATTAACCCTCTCTCTCCTGCCTCCCATGTAACTTGATCAGGTATAGGGTGAACAATAACTGAATAAGTGTCTAGGTACGCTCGCTTGGTGAAATAGTTTGGAATATAGTAGTGAACATCGTGTCTGCAGTACATAATAGAGGCCATTGCATGCCTACATGGCAGTCCAGATATCTCTCAGTACCCACAGTCACATGTTTTATTTTCAACATCCATAATAAACCATCTCACTGGGGTGTAGTTAATGTCTTTAACCTGGAATACAGTATCACCTGATGGTTTTACACTCAACTTGGATGACTCTTCAGATATTTCATCAATTTGTTTCTTAATCCTAGGAGTAAGAATCGAAGGCCACAATTGTGCTTCATTTCTCCTCTTTGTAAATCTTTTCATCAACTTGCATCTAATCTCCTCTAACATAGTCAAACAAGGCTTGTCTCTGTACTTACCAATCCAACTATTGAAGCACTCAGTTGTATTGTTGGTAGAATGGTCTACTTTGGCATTTTTGTCAAATGCCCACCTGGACCACTGATAGTCTTCTAAGTTATCAAACCACTCTTTTGCACCATCTTTAACAGACCTCATTTTGTCCAAAGCAGCAAAGAAATCAGTTCGGTTGTTGGCCTTGCATGCTCTCCAAAATAGCTTTTTTAATGCCAAGCCAGAAAATTGTCCTCTAAAATGTCTCCCGCAATGCCTACTGTGAGCAGTAGGCCGTGTCTGTTGAAGAGCAGTTATTAGTCCCTTTTGTCTATCACTCATAAAAGTAACTTTTCTACCATCATCAAAGTACTCATGCAAGAGTGACAAGAACCATCCCCAAGACCATTGATCTTCAATCTCACAAATAGCATAGGCTAAAGGAAGAATGCCATTATTAACATCCACACCCACTGCTGCCATCAGAATTCCCCCAAATTCACCTCTCAAATGACACCCATCAATACCAATATATGGCCTACACCCATTTAAAAATGCATTTCTCTGAGCAGGTAGTGACATAAAGAATCTCTTAAACACAATTTTGCCTGGAATACTCTCTGTGTCACACAAGACTTTGCACTTAGACCCTACATTGTGCTTCTCTACCATTGCCTGGTATTGGAATAATTTTTCATGAACCCTTAGAGTGGTCACCACCTAGTAAAGATTCTGCCTTCTTCTTAGCTCTATACAGTTTTAAGTTATTTGGTGCAACACCATAATTAGTCTTTAAATGGCTCCTAATATGTGAAATCTTGATTTTAAGGGTTTTCTTCACTAAGTCTTTTATCTTCTCTACAATCCAATGACTAGAGGTAAGAGCATTTTTCTGTGCTCTAAAGCAAGTGTGCACATTATTCAGCTTTCTAATGACAAAACCCCCACTGTTACCCAACAAGCCACATGTGACAGACCATGGACAATCTTTAACCTTGCACCTTGCATAATATCTTTTCTTGTCATTATAAATCTTCTCAACATCAAACCCCTCTTTGATCATAATGTTGTGTAGTTTTCCCCTAAATTCTTTTGCATTATCAAAAACAGCTCCCAAAAAAAGCTTATCTATCCCATTTTCTGGAGTTTTATATTCATTAACTTTAATGTACCTCATCATCTTAGCCGTGGCAGTGTGATCCTCCTCATCCGAACTAAAGGGCATGTTTTCTTCATCTTCTTCAGGACCTGACAGAATATCATTTTCTTTACTGTCATCAACTGTAACAAGCTCTACAAAAGGAACATCATTTACTTGACCATCACCAACAACAACACCGCTAACATGATCACCTCTACCATCATCACTATTGACATCATCACCACTAAGATCACCACTAGCATCAACCTCACTATCATTAGAATATCCCCCATCCGAACATCCAGACCAGTCATCATTACTTGTATCATTATCATCAGGGTTAGGCAAGTCTTCATTTGGGGTAGGTTTAGTTTGGGTTTGGAAAAGCTTTGATACAACTTCAAGTGGCGTATTTTTGGGGTCTTGGTGAGTCAAAGATGCATTTTGCAAGGTTTCAAACATTGAGTTCATTAGGTTAGGTTCAGGGAAAGCATCTTGCAGATTGGTGAGAGAGGACTGAATCATGAAAGGCATTTCAGTCGTAGGGTAAGGTATAAGCTCAATCTCTATTGTTTTCACCCCGTCATTCTCATGGCTAAGGCACTGCATGTTATAGGTTTCTTATTGTCAGTCCTTGGCTCCTTACATATCATCTTCAACATCTCATGATCAGCCAAACCATCAGCAGATGTTATACGAACTGCATCTACTCTCAAATTTTCAATTTTATATTGGTCTGGATTGATCAAACCTATAGGGTGGCGCATGCCCTTGTACAAAAAATTAGCTCCAGAGGCAGCATGATATCTATAAATTCAAAAAAATTACAATAAAAATCACCTTAAACCACAATTAAACCTACCTAATTTCATGAATAAATCGAAAGCAACCCCCTCACCCACCCAAAAAAAAAATTAATATACAACGCAAATAAATCAGACATACAAGATCAATTTAACCAATGAGTTCGGTTGTAGAGCACTAAGCAACTTCGACTTTTCGATGTCGATAGTAAATGACAAACTACAACTTCGAACACCATAAGTCTTCTGCAACAACCACCTATGAATTCATTTGAAGCGTTTAATCTGGAAAAATGCCGAGTTCAACCACTTTACAAATATTTACTACTTTAAGCTTTTTAAAGATGGCGGGACGTATCACTTGCTCCCCTTTTGTCTTCTTTTTTTTTTCCAAATAAACACTTTTATCTTTATTTTTGTGTAAAAGTCATTTTTACCGCTTTTATGTCAGAATGACACCAACATTAAATTTGCAGTTGTAACGAAAAAATAATAATTTTTTTTTTATAAAAATAATAAAAAAATAATATTTTTTTAATTTTTAAAATAGTGAAATGATAACAATCCTTAAAAAAATTATAAAGAATTTCGAGGGGTGTCAAAAGAACAGCTCCTCTCCATATCCAATTGACACCAGTACACAAAAATCAAAACGATGCGTTTTTGTTGGCACTCTATAAAAAACGGCGCGTTTTGATTTTCTTGCCTCTCTTCCCATCGCCGAGGACTGAGGATAGTGTTATTCCCATTTGCTTCAAGAAAGAAATGGCAGTTTTGTTATCAACAACAATCACCACCACGCTAAACATCAATGTTGCAAGTAAACCAGAAATCCCAGAGACAAAATTTGATTTCTTGGCAGGTAACTTCACTTCCCCACTTCATTTTCCTTCACTTTTTAACACTTGTCTGTTACCAAACCTAAGGAATAAGAAGAGACTCTCACTTATTAGTCTAGCTGTAAAGAAACGATCAAATTTTGAAACAACTGTGAATTCTTATGGGAAGATAAATAAACCAGGGAAAGGAAGTGGAAACACTCTAATTTTGAGTGAGGGAAGAGATGAGGATGAGCATTATGGGCCTGTTTGTCCAGGTTGTGGGATATTTATGCAAGATAAAGACCCAAATTTACCTGGGTATTATAAGAAAAAGAAAGTTATTGAAAGAAATGAAGAATTTTCAGAAGATGAGGAGGGCATAGAAAATGATGTTGAAGGGTTTGAGGAGGATATTGTGGATGGAAATTTTGATGAAAGTGATAGAAAAGAAAGTGATTCCAGAGACGGGGACGTGTTCGATGATTGGGATTCTGATGAATGGGAAGCCAAGTTTTTAGGTGAAGATGAAGATGATTTGGACTTGGATGGCTTCACACCAGCAGGTGTTGGGTACGGTAACATAACAGAGGAGTTGATAGAGAGGTCAAAAAAGAAGAAATTGTCAAAAGCGGAGAAAAAGAAGAAGGCTAGGGAGGCACAAAAGGAAAAAGGTGAGGTTACAGTGTGTGCTCGGTGTCATTCTTTGAGGAATTATGGACAAGTGAAGAATGAAGTAGCGGAAAACTTGATACCCGATTTTGATTTTGATAGGGTAATTGCAACCAGGCTGCTGAAACCTAGTGGCAATGCAAATGCTGGTGTTGTGGTCATGGTAGTTGATTGTGTTGATTTTGATGGGATGTTCCCAAAACAGGCAGCTAAGTCCTTATTCAAGAAATTAGAAGAGGCCAAAGACGATGCCAAGCTTAGCAAGAAGTTGCCTAAGCTTGTTCTTGTGGGTACAAAGGTTGATCTCCTTCCATCTCAAGTTTCACCTACAAGGTTAGATAGATGGGTCCGTCATCGTGCTAAGGCCGGAGGGGCACCTAAACTAAATGGGGTTTACTTGGTTAGTGCACGTAAGGATTTGGGTGTTAGGAATTTGTTGGCATTCATCAAGGAATTGGCAGGTCCTCGAGGAAATGTGTGGGTTGTCGGGTCACAAAACGCTGGCAAGTCCACCTTAATCAATACATTTGCGAAAAAAGAAGGGGTGAAAGTTTCAAAGCTTACAGAAGCTCCAATTCCTGGCACAACACTTGGAATATTGAGAATTGGGGGGATTTTGCCAGCCAAGGCTAAGTTGTATGACACCCCAGGACTCTTACATCCACATCTGATGTCTATGAGATTGAATAGGGATGAGCAGAAAATGGTTGAAATTCGGAAGGAGCTACAGCCTCGGACATATAGGGTGAAGGCAAGTTACCACTTAATTAGTTTGTACATTCCAACCAACTTTTCTTGTCTAAGCGACTAAGCTTCTGCATATGCGTTTTTTACTTATGTCTGTAAAAAGTTAAAAAGTGATTTGGGTAAGAGCTTACACAGCCCTGCTGGTTGAAATTCTATAAATGGATAAAAGCATCAATTGCTTTAATGGATATTGTTTAGCTGACCAGTAATAATAAAGTACGGTGCATGAAACATTCACCAAACCAAATGAATACCCATCAATTCAGTTTTATGTTAGACTTGATTTATTTACATTCTATTTTCTTGTGATTCTAAATTTCTATTTTGAATGATGCTTGGAGCTTGTTAATAAGTTGTGTCTGATTAAACTTATATACACTTGGGTTCCATGTCAAATATGTCACCATGCCAGCTACATTTCATACTTTGGAGTAGCCATTACTGTAAATTAATGTGCTTTCTTCAGAATTCAGATTGTAACATTTCTCATGGAATAGCAGTAATGCTTAGGTAAAGCATGCTTTGATTAATTAGAGAGGGAACGACAGACATTATATAATGATAGCTTGTTATTGTCATCATATAGCAGCTTGTTATTGTCATCATAAAGTTTGTAGTTGATATCTGGCTTCAGTGACTTACTGTCTACGGGTGTTGTTACTTTTGTACTTCCTTGGGTATAGATTTATCCAACATATCCTACCTATAACAGTCTTACTAGAATCAAAGTTTCGTTTAGGGCTGACACTTTAACTTGTTTTGACATTTTTAGGGAGGGCAAGCCGTACATGTTGGTGGCTTAATGAGACTGGACCTTGATCAAGCCTCAGTGGAAACAATTTACGTGACAGTGTGGGCTTCACCAAATGTTTCCCTACACTTGGGGAAAATAGAAAATGCTGATGAAATCTGGAAAAACCATGTTGGTATCAGATTGCAGGTGAGAATTTTTTAGAAGATTTGCTCTTGTTATGAGCATTACTCTAATAGTTAATTCCTTGGTTCACTCTATATGATGGATTAGGTTCTGTGTGGTGTTTGCTGGTTATGCTGGTTATCATCAATGCTGCATTCCTTACTAATTCAACTGGCACTTACATGCAACTTAGCCAAAATAATCCGAGTTAGCTCATTTATGTTCTTTTTGTGTGCTCTATTCCTTTTAGGGGCCACGACTGCTCATGTTAATGTTCTATGATCTCCCTGCTGTCAAACTAATTAAGGAATTAGTGAACATATGCTCGCTCTTTAGTCCGTTGGATGCTTTTCACTAGGCCATGCATACTCTATATACATTGTCAAAAATTTGGATTAGCAAAATGTCTTAATTTATGGCACGTATTTCTGAAGATGGTTTTAACAAGGAAAAAGACTTAGAAAAGATTTCAACAAAAGTTGTCTTTCAACCATTTTACATACAAAAATGACGATTGTTTTTTGTGGCTAGGATACTGATTCATGGAGTGAGAAAGAGAGGGAGACATCAATATAAACAAAGAACATTTTCATGTCTTTTTTTTCAGTTGCTAGCATGTTTAAATATTATTTAACGCAATGATAAAAAAATAATTTGATTTTAGCTTTAGTTGTAATTGGTTGAAAAAAATGAGATGTAGTCTTGATAAATGAAGTGATTAATATATGGTCTGATGGCACGAAGTGTTTGACCATCAATCTGAAGGTTCAAACCTTGGCAGCATTTTCAATTCATGAATGACTCCGCCCACTAAGTTGTATGAATCCACTGCCCAGGTTTTTCTATTTTTGGATTGATGGCAATTTCACTCGCCCTCCCTAATTTTCAAACTTCTATCTGTTCAAGAGGCCAATTTGCTTTGTAGTAGGTTTTCCCTCCAAGATGTATCATTGAGCATCTCTATTCTCAATTTTAGATGCTCTCTCTGTTTTCCTATTTCACATTGGTGGAGAAAAATGGAAGATTCTTGGCTTTGTGCTAGTTCGAATGGCATTAATTGTTAGTAGTTCCATAGAATAAAATATCAGTGTATGTTTACTAATGTGAGAACTATGAAACTTGGTGTGGTTCAACTACATAATAATTCCTCCCAGTATCCATTAGAAAAGAAGAATTTTATGCCTAAAAATGTCATAAATGACAAGTCAGCTTTGTTTCCTCAATTATTTGAATGCTTCTTTGAACGATCGTTAAACATAAACTTTGAATGTCATAAATAAAAACTGGTCTTTGTCTGATGTATAGTCCGTTTAACTACATTTAGCTTCTTCTCTCAGCCTCCTATCGGCCAAGACCGAGCTTCTGAGATAGGCACATGGAAAGACAGGAAATTGAAAGTGTCTGGAACAAGTTGGGATGTGAACAGCATTGACATTGCTGCAGCTGGCTTGGGTTGGTTTTCTTTGGGTCTAAAAGGTGAAGCATCCTTGACTTTGTGGACATATGATGGCATTGAGATAACCTTGAGAGAACCTCTCATTCTTGACCGTGCACCATTCCTTGAGAGACCTGGTTTTTGGCTACCCAAGGCTATATCTGATGCCCTCGGCAGCAAAAGTAAACTTGAAGCTAAGAAGAGGAAAAAGCTTGAAGAGACTGAAGATTTCCTTTCAGAAGTTTCTGATTATAATTAGAAGTCTCCCTTGTCATCAGTATGTTTGAACATGCAGCCGTAGAAGATAATATTGTAGAACTGGAAACAGGTTCAGTTGGCATTTGCCTAAATGGGTTAGAGGTTTAAGCCATCATTTTGGCAGAGGTATAGGCATCCAGATTTTGTCACCTATTTTTACCTCACGTTGAGTTGCATCTCGCGTGAGCGAATTTTGATGACAACTTCATTCAACTTGATGGATGACGAATCTGAGGGAAATGTAGTTGCATGAAGCCATGACCCATGTTGCATAGTGTACATCTGTGGTTAATGTAATCTATGTGTTGTTGTGCTCTTATTATGATTCAGGGAACCACCATTTTCAAGTTACAGCAAATCTGTATGCATATGAACAAGCAAGACCAAGCATACTACAATGGTACATAAGAACAATGAAAACAGCCTTTGCTTTCCAACTGCCATTTCGCTTAACAATTATCAACAGGACTTACACAGCACTTGAGGGAGATTCAGTGAGGAAGACGAAAGAGAACAATTTCTTGTTTCATTTATCCTAAATTGTACATCTTTTTTTTTACAATTTTTTTCCCCAATGATTCTTTGTTTCACTGAAATTAAAGACGAGAATGAACAAGGAGTTATACAAAGAGATAGAGCCTTGCTCTATACAGCAACTACAGAAAGCAAAAAACTACATACTGCAAACAACAGTCATTGCACATTTTCCCTCTTCAACGGGGTTGCTGGATGCGGCGGGGGCTGCACTTTGGGTTCACATACTTGGCCGGCTTCTCAACATATTTGGCAGCTTCCATGGAAGATTTCGACACCCTCAAATTCTTCATCAGTGCATCTGCGTCTGTTTACAATTATTCCATGTTAGAATTCAGTTAACATAAGTTTGATGTCTACTGGCATAGTTAAAATATTCACTGAAAATATCAAAAGAGTCTATCTGTATCACCATTTGCAGGCGGTGGGGATGAAATGTTTTCCAGTTCACTTTCAAACGACATAACAAACTCATCGAATTGAGCTTCTATGCTAGAGAAATTTTCGCCAGCATCAAGGTCAAACGTATCTGGAAGCAAGTCAGCTACATTGCTGACATCAAATTCATCATCTCCACCATTGTCATAAAAGCCATCCTCATCTTGATGCTGGCTGAGCCAGTAGTTGTGGTACCATGTGGAGGTCGTGATCAGCTGCCACCATTCGGGGGAGAAATCCTCCACTTGGCGAAAAGCAGCTGGAATGAAGAGTGGGGCATTGGGGTTCAACGTCGACCTTCCTGAAACTAGCGCCATCAAAGTCCAATTCTCACTTCTGATCTGCAGCCCAAATCAACAAAAATCAAAAACAAAAAAATGAAAATCTGTCCAACTCCTCAATCGACATCAAAATGTCATGAATCCGAGGGAAAAAGCCACACCCACCACAACATCTCCATCCAAATCAACAAAAGCCAGTTCATCCAACTATCAGATTCAATGTTTGTATAATTTGAAAACCCATTTCAAAGCAATTCCAAATACATATAAATACATGCATCCAAACATCAGATCGGACCAACACAGCTGATACAAATAAACTTATCCCTCGAAATCAAGAAATCAAACACATGTCCAAAATTGAATTTTTCATACAATATGCATGTGAAAAATCCAAAATTTCATACATGGATAACTCAAAATTTTACAAACATGATACAGATCTGTTAGGCCCTTTATGAAAATACTACAATTTTCTTTTAAGATTCCCCTTCACTTCCCACCGATTTCTCAGCAACCAAATAAATTAGAAAAAAAAATTAATAAATAAAAATTCGAGAAAGATATTACCTTTGATTTGAGATAAGATATTTTCTCGTTTTGCTACGTGTTACAGGAAAAGATCAGGAAGCCAAATGTCTTATATACCAAGGGAAGTTTCGGGCCTGTTTGGTTCGGATTCCGAATCTGTTTGGTTTGGACTATTAAAAACAACACCGGCAAGTTGTTTTGTTTCCGCTGTGGCACAGCCTGCCTCGTCATTCAGTCAATCTCATTCCTGCTGTTGTTAGTTGACCTTTGACTTTCTACTATGGTTTCTTATTTTACGGTTATTACAACGTTTACCACTAAAAACATGCCGCGTCGAAATAAAAATAATAATAAATTGCATGGGACCCATCCACGTGCGCGTCAACCGGCCTTTTTGTCTTTCGGACAGCCAAATCACGCCCACGGCCGATAGCAATCATTGAAGGATCTGACGTCCGGGATTTTTCCGATCGTGGGTGATTATAAGTGTGGAAGGTGGGACCGGATTAGGTTATCGAACCCATCTTTTGCGCGTGAGCCACATGGCCTGCTGGTCGGTCATCAGGTAATAAGTGCATGATTTCGAATGACACGACACGTATCTATGCCGATCCAACGGCAAACATCCTAATCATATCATAAAACTTTAATATTGTTTTAATAATTAATCCCATTTATTTTGTTTTTTGTTCTTTTTATTTAATTAATTGTACTTTATAGCGTGGAAATATGTGATAGATATAATATGATAAAAAAATCCCTAATATGTTTTTTTTTAACTGTTGTCACCGAAGTTAGAATAATCGTAACCAAATTATATATAGGATATATATGGTAGTAGTTGGTCTATAAATTGATCTTTAATGTTTTGTCAAATCTATTGTTGTAGAGTAAATGTTTATTTGATTGAATGAAATTTCACTATATTTCAAATAAATAAATAAAATAAAGTTAACTTTGATTATTTAAAATGCAATGAGAGAATAAATTATATTTTGATCGAGATAGGAGTATCTTTTTATTTTATTTTTAAGATAAAAAGTTTGTGTGTCTCCTTTACATTATAGAGGGTGATTTTTTTCTACATTTTTTGAAAGCAAACACAACTCGTTTTAGGTTCAAATATTTAAATTTCGTCTCACAGAGTTGATTTTATAAGCATCAGCTTAATTATAATAAATATCTAGTAACTTTTAAGTTTATTATAACGTAAAAATAAACGGGGCTCTTTGAGTCTAATAGATGAAGAAAAATTTTCATTTATAAAAGATAATACAATCAATTAATAATATAATGGGTCATACTATATGATATCAGCTATAACATACAAATTAGAAATTTGAAAATTAATTTTGGGTCAGCAGTAAATTATAATTAACAGCTGCCGAATATTATTATTAGTACTAATAGTGGTGTAAAAATACATACACAGTTGAAGACCGGAGAAGTAATTGGACACCAACAAGTTTTTATATTAAGACAAAATCAAGATAATTGGATTTCACAATCATCAATCAGTCAGAAATTAAATTGTACAGATAAATGCATTGGGATTCACTCAAAGATTCGGAGTAATCCCCTTGGTTAAAAACAGAGCTTCCACATGTGCTTGCTTTTCGCCAAAATTAATCACCAAATATTGAGCTATTTTGTTTTGAGAATTAAGATTAGCTCTGAGTAAAGTATACTTGTTATGTATTTAATGAAAAGTACTTTATATTCTTATTTCATTTTATACTTTTTGAATCTCTTTTATTTTATTTAAAAAAAACGAATTGTCTATTTCAGTTATGTTGAAGATGTTTAGGTTTGTAAATTAGTTCGTTGTCCGCGTAATGGAGATTCTTTTCTACATCATGGAGGGAATGAATTTGAGTTCATCGACGGCTTCCTATTCTTTGTAAACATTTACTTATGAACGTGGGTTAAATTTTATCTATACTGCATTTCTAAGCAACGTCTTTGGAACTATGCTATAATTGTATGCACTTTGGGATAAAATTGGAGGACCGCTCACACATAATTGTGCTCTCCTCATTATGAGACAAAGACAAAAAGAAATTGTGAGCAAACACCCATTAGGAGGTTTTTTTTTTCCTCTTTTGCTAACTCTTAGTAGTAAACCATGTGGAGGAAATTTATGAGCAAATATTATACAAAGGGACATTTAAACTAAGTCAACTCGAAAACAAGACTTAGGTGACATTTGTTTTTTAACTTAATGACTTAATGTGACTTAACTTAATTAATTAAGTTAATTAGAGGTGTTTGTTTTTATAACTTAATGAGACTTTTTAGATAATTTTAACTTAATAAAATAAGCCAATTTTTTTTTGGCTTTTTACTTAATGGAGAAATTTGAATTAAGTCAATTACTTACTAATGTCAAAAATATCCATGTTTTATAATTTATTTTTCATGTATATCCCAAAACTCACCCATAGACATTTACTCCACATAAAAATATCCTTATTTTTTCTTTCTTATAGTATATACGATAAAATTTATGGTATTTTATATATTAAAATTTCAAAATAATTATGTATTCACTTGAATATAGTTTTACATATAAATGTTAAAATATTGTGGTATTTAATATATTATTTATTTGACATTCAAATTTAATAAGGATACAAATGTAAAAGTACATATTTTCAGCTTTTTCAATTAAAAAAACAAACAACTTAATACTAATTTTCCGAGATTTAGACGAAAAAACAAACATATTATTCAGATTCAAACATTCAGATTTATTCATAATTCAGACTAATTCAAGTCTATTCAGATTTCAGACAAAAAAACAAACGCCGCCTTAGTCAAAATGAATCTCACTTAATTTCTTCGGAATATCAAGGATTAGATTCTTAGTGGGTTGAGTGTTATTTCAACAAGATTTTAGGGAAGAAGATTCTAACCTCTATAAAAACCTCAGAAAATTCAGATGAAGATAAGTTCAATTTTTTTCTCCTTACTCTATCTTTTATTTCTTAGTCTTTTCACTTAGAAGATTTTTTTTTTCT
Organism: Citrus sinensis; assembly: GCF_022201045.2. Taxonomy (NCBI): domain Eukaryota; kingdom Viridiplantae; phylum Streptophyta; class Magnoliopsida; order Sapindales; family Rutaceae; genus Citrus; species Citrus sinensis. The sequence continues at coordinate 10,848,032 of NC_068564.1, forward strand.
TTCCTTTCCCATTTTACTAAAAACCAGGCATTATTTATCTTATTTTTCTAATAAACTCATAAAACTGGCTTAAACGTCGGAGGGTTAACATCAGAAAAACTTATAATACCTCTTAATATCTATTGAGCTTTGAAATGCTCATGGATTATCTGCTTGTGGTTGTAGGGTGTCCTTGGAGATTGGCAAGCTGCTTCCCTCTAAATAAACTTAATGTTGGTGCAGAGATCTAATATGTAGACGCTAATCAAGCCGACCATATTTCGGCATAATATTATGGATTTAAAATTTTCTCAGACGTTTGATTTTATTTTAATAAATTGTAATATAAAAAAATTATAGTTCCAGTCTATTATAATGATTTAAATTAAGTGCTGCACTGAACTTTGTGATAAGCATTTTATAGTATTGTGACTAATCACTAATAGTTATTCGATGAAAAATAACATATGTTTAAATCTTAACCGTAAACAATTATAAATACATGCCGTGCCTAAAGACTATAAAAACTTAATTCATTTTAGCACCAGATCAAAACTCTTATTAGGTGAGCATGAATTAAATTGGGTCATAATTCTCCAGCTCATTAGGTGGCTGAAATTCAACCTAAACCAGAACGACTTCTGCTTGGATGTAAAATTGACACAGAAATTGGGATGGCAATGAAAACAATTTTCTGCTCCTGTGGGCGCATCATGAAAAGAGAGTTCTGATTTGATGCAATTTTGACCCTCTATTATTTTTATCCATAGATGTTTAGAACGTACTGATATACAACGCTTTTGATGGATCAAGAGAAATGCAGTGCTGTTAATGGAGTTGATCATGATTATGAAAATAGACTGATGCGCTAGGAGATTGACCAAGTCACTCATTTAAGCTTTATATTATGGGTCGGATAGAGTCTCTGTGGGCCTGACTTATATTGTTAAGTCCATTTTGGGAGATTAACCTGCAAACCAAAATTGAAAAGAGCGGTGATATTTATTCTCTTAATTTGTGTCATCAGCTTTTAGGAATAGTAATGGGTGATATCCACTGCTGAGTTTATTATTAAATTCACCCTACAAAAAAAATAAATTACTAAACCTACCCACAACCCACAACGGGATTTTATTTTTAAAAAAAAATCTGCTGGCCGTGGGTTTTAATAATTACCAAACCTACTTACAATCTTCAGTGGATTTTTTTACAGTTTTCTCATTTAAAATCATAAATATATTAAAAAATACTTTTAATAATACATAAACATTTAAATTATATAATTCAAACTATAAATTTATAAAAATAGCCGAGAAAATCTATATACAACACTCAATTCTAAATTTTATCAATGTAAATAAGAAATTAAAATTTGAACATTAAAACAAATGCACAAAATATTTCTGTTGTAAATAAATCATTATCATTAATATCACTGCATTTCTCTATCTTTTAATCAATAAACAAATAATGTCAACCATACTAATAAGAAAATTTTATACAACTACTATAAACAATAAATTAAACAAATAAACACCTAACTTTAGTAAGTAATCATAAGATTCAAGTCATTACACACACGCACGCACACTCACACACTCACAAAGTAGTTTTTCAGTCAGCGATCCTTAACTTTGTTAAAGTTAGGGACAAAATAAAAGACAAAAAATAATATAGTAGTTTATTAATATTATGCTGGAGTAAGATAAGTTAGGTTTATTAATTAGGAACTTTAACTTACATATATTATGATTAAATTTTTTTAATATAATTTTTATTATTAAAATAAAAATATAAATAATTAAAACAAAAATGCTGGTTGGTGGATACTTGCATGGGTTCTAGTAGATTTTTAATCAATACCAAACCCTCTCGCAACTTCCTACGAGTTTAAGTTTAAAATATCAAATTCGTCCATAACTAGGGATGTAAAATAAATCCAGATCTGGCCTGGATCCGCATATTAAAAAATACAGATTCGGATATGGAAAATGGGCATCTGCACGGATTTGGATCTGGATAAATTTTATTTTAAATTAAAAATTAAATTAAAAATATATATTAAAAATTAAAAATAAATTTTATTTGCGGATTTATTATGTTGTTATATATTATTCATGTTGATATATTAATTGTTGGATTATGATTGAATTTTATTTGATATTATTAGGTAAATTATTGAATTTTATTTTAAATTAAAATTAAATTAAAAATTAAAAATTATATCAAAAATAAATTTTATTTGTGGATATGATGTTGTTGGATTATAATTGAATTTTATTTGATATTACGAGGTAAATTATTGAATTTTATTTTAAATTAAAAATTAAACTAAAAATATACATTAAAAATGAAATACAAAATGAAAAATTAAATTTTATTTGTAGATTTATGAGATTATTTGTATGTTATTCATGTTGAATTATTTATTGTTAAATTATGATTGGATTTTATTTGATCTTATTAGGTAAATTATTGAATTTTTAAATTCTATATTAAATTATTAAATTTTAATTTTTGCGGATCCGGATATCCGAAATATTCGCTCGCATCCGTTGCAGATATTACCCGCATCCGAATCCACATCTTTTTTTGTGGATCCGGATATAAAATTATTAATCCAGCTCCGGATCAGGATGCACCTACATGTGGATCCAGATCCAAATTTTGTCAACCCTATCCATAAGGACCATAACCCACAAAATTACCCACAGCGAACAGGTTAATTTCATAGTCATAGGTAATTTTGTCATCCCTGTCAATTCTCACTAATTATTTTTATACCAATATAATAGGGTTATTTGAATCTAGCAAATTCATTACTGCATCCTTTTTTGAATTAAATTTTTTATTGTGAATATATAATTTGATCAGTAACTTATTTGTTCATGTTCTCTCTCTTCCCCCCTCCCTCCATTCTCCTTTCTTGTCAAAATTTATATGATATATAAAGTACATAATGCATTTAACAAATGAAATTGTTTAAAAATTAATAAATTCATCCCTATTGTAATTTTGAAAAAAAAATGAAATGATGGATACCCATCATAAAAAATCAAAAATAAAAGTTTTTGTATCACTGTCAATCTATTAGAATTTTTTGGGTCAAATCTCATAACAACCAACTCTAAATGATAATAATAAGTAAAAATTAATACTGTTATGTTAAAACTATGAGAAACATAAATTTTCTTTTTGGATAAGAAAAGAAACTTAAAGTTGATTGAGCAAGAAAAAATAAAAACAGAAACTAGTTTAGGTTTTGCCTATTGTTACTGTAGAGGGGGAAAGAAATTAATCAATGGTAATTTTGTGACTTTTCAGAGTTAATGAATTAAAAGAATAAGTACTAATTTGATAATTATTTTAATTAAAAAAGTGAGTTCTAAAAAGAAATTAATGGATTCAAATAACCTTGCCCATACCAAAATACTCATTTTGTCCTTGTATGAAATTATTTAAAACAATAAATAATTTTTCAAGTGCATCCATAACAATTCTACTAATATCTTCACAAATCATTCAACCAAAATAAAGAAAAAAATCGATTCCTACTATGTACTAATAATTTTATCCATTCAGTGGAAAGAACAAATATTTGAAGACTATACCATGCCTTAACTCATCTAACCTAAAGCAAAAATCTAAAGTAATTCTAAGAATTTCATTGATATTTTTAAAAATTCGATGAGTTAATTATAGGGGAAAAAACAAACATGGACTAGACAAATAAAGTTGGTTATTGAAATTGCTCCAGTTTAGCTCTCTCTCTCTCTTTCTACATATATATATATTAAAAAAAATCCCAAAATCTTGTACAGTTGTAAGCTTAGGCTTATCAATCAAGATTTTTATTTAAATATGACAAAATCATGCACAGTTTACACAAATATGACAACTTTTATTCAATTAAGTGTGTATCACATTTTGGTGGTCTTTAGTCTAAAATACCCTTATCAACTCCAACAAAAGCATGCGCCCAGCACTTGGAAGTTATTATCAAACACTTACTAAAATCATCATCTTGCCTCAACAAAATTCAAACAGCTCCAAGAAATTCTTCAACACAACCTTTATACATCATATTTGCTACTGTTTGAAAGAAGTTACAACTCTTCAATATTTATCATAAGGGTTGGTTTTGATTTACTTAAAATTAAAAGTATTAGCAGGTGTTATTTAGCTTTTTTTCGGTAAAATGTGATCGATTATACTTAAATATACATACTACTAAAAAAATGGTCTTTACTGACATTAGAATAGCATCAGTAATTACTTTTAGTGACACTTGCTAATTGTGTCGGTAATCTGGCAGTCAGAAAAATAGTAACACTTGTTTATGGTGTCACGAGTATAGTGTCAGTGATTACTATTACTATAATATCACCAAAATCATGATACCATAATATCAAAATATTACAATACTATATTAGTGTTTGTGATTATTGTTACTATAGTATCAATATTTTATTTATTATTTAATAATAATAATAATATAAAATGACACGTTGTCCATTGATTTGTTGATAAAATTAAAAGGCAGTGAGAAATAAGAACAAAAATCAATTTATATTGCAAAACCTTTCATAACATTTAAATATTATCAATATATATTACACAATCCAAATACTTCAATACACAAGACGTCTTATTCTTATAATTGAATAATCTCAAATACTTTAAAACTGCTATTATCCAATCAAATTCCTTCTACTCGTAGCTGAATTTAAGGGCTAAATTTACCAAATATAAAAACTAAATTTAGAAGGATTATTATTTTTCATTCCATGAACATAATTATTGCGATCATGCATTATCACAGACAACTTCTTCATTCGATGAATTTGATGGGTTAGGGATATAAGTTGAAGAAGAAACATTTTAAACATATTAACCATATTTGCAAACAAATAAAACAAAAAGGAAAGGTTTGCACAAAAAAGCTTTTCCAATCCTTGATAGCGAAGTCATTCCCACGGATGAAGCAGTAATTCAAAAGATTTTTGCAACTATAGCAGGTTAAATCTCCATTTCTGCTTTGTGGCATTTACCAATTATGAGCTTTGATTGCAGACTTTGTGTTCTCGATTTGGCTCCTAGGTAAGGTGAGTATTCTTATTTTCTTCACATGCATCAAGAAATTGGTTGCCAAATTCCAACAGTTACAAAATAAATTAACAAGCAATACAGAGACAAAAGTTAATAAAAATAAACATATTTTGCTCGAAAATAAAAATATTCATAAGTTTTGAACAGATAAACTCAATTATCTTAAAGGAAAATTAGAGAACAAGAATGTTGTAGTTCATTTGATTAGAAATAAGGTAGAATATATTTAACTACAGATATAAATTAAAAAAAAGGGGATGGTGAATTCATTCTCTTATATATATGAATAAGAGAGAGTGAGAGAGCAAATTATAGCATTCAAGTTTTCAGTATAACATCTAATTTCAAGAAAGTGTGTTTATTTCTCATTATATAAAAAACATTGATTTTCCATCTAAAAAAATTCCTAATAAAATTTAATATGTAATACAACATAGTATATTTTTTTCAAAAAGGGCTTGCAATTATGTCTTTTAGCCACCAAGCCTAAGTGTGAGAGTAAATCATTTAACTCTTGATAATTACTATAATGCAATTAGTGTCAACTCATTCCAAATTACTCTATTAGAATAATAAAACATTTCAGCCATTATATTGATGGAGCTACTAATCCAGAATATTCACAATAAATATAAAGTTCAAGGCAATTAAGAGATGTATCTCTTAAAGCTCTACATATTCTCTATCTTTCTAAGGCAATCTTTAATTCATATAGGTCCACCCCCTTTGAGTTCACAAACCTAGACTTTACAAACAAAGGCCTTATATCATTAATCTTAATACATTTTTACCAAAAGTATCACTATATTCATAAATAAAAATCACAAGTTAACGCTCTAACCTCGTGTTGGGCTGTCTTAGTTTGCACATGGCAGAGGAATCTATGATAATGTGTATAGTTTTTCGAGAAGAAAAAGGAACAAAAAATAGGGAAAGGAAGTCAAGACTAAGAAGTAATCATTCAATAAGCTGAAAAATTATCATATATCATGCATGTTTTATTGAAATTGATGATCATATATACACTCACTCACTCACACACACACACACACACACTACTACAAAAGTGTCTATAAGAGACAACCAATAAAGTTAGAACAGAACATACAATGCAAGCCAAGACCACTGCAATGGTAAAAGATGAACTTCCTGACCCCTTTTGAAGACCAATAGCTACTGTTAGAGCCGACATAGTAGCAAAATGCAACCAAGGCATTCCACCTGAATCAAGGATCCTTTTAGAATCCTATCTCTTTTCTTTATACATGAGCATCTACCAAAAGCATACAGATTAAAACATACAAAATAATTGAGATATTATTATTTTAAAAGAACAACTCCTTAAATGGCTTTAGGGTTTCATATGGAATCTTGAATTAGAGAGTCGAATGAGAGATTTTCTAGAGGTATGAAGAAGAAAGAGATGGTTAAGAGATGAGGCGGCTAACCCTCGAATTACAAGTTAGAGATTTTAAGTTTATATTGATGTTAAGGTTTCTTTTTTCTTTTATATTGTTGTTTTTATATATTAATTTAATATAATATTTTAATTAAATAATAAACAATTTGTTTGGCTTGATGGTTTGTTGCTTGAACATTAAAAGCCACGGTTTTGATGTCTTGGGTTTGAGTAGCAATGACAACAATAATTGATTTTTTTTTCGGTTACTAATACTTTAGTGTCTACAATCTCTGATGTTTAGTCTACTGACACCATAAAATCAGTAATTTGTGATACTTATCTATTAAACACGGAAAATAACCTAAATATATGTAATTACTGATACTTTTTAATAAAGTGTTACAAGACAAGTGTTAGTAAAGATCATTTTCTAGTAGTAACATGTTATTTATCATTTTTTTCAAAGACATTTGTGGTGTTTGATCTATAATAGTTGAGTTCGTTTAATTCTTGATTATAAAACATGTTCTTAACTTCTAAACTTCTAGACCTGTCTCTAAATTTAGAAGTCTAGAACTGAAGCATAGAATTTTGAAACTTTTAACAGCTTATTTTTGTTAATATTTTTTCTGTGTCATCACTTGAGTTTTAGGTAAATAGATATGGTATTATTGTCTTGTACAATTGTGAATGGATTAATCAAAGCAATGAATACAAGTTCAAGGCCTTAGCCACAAAAGGAATAATGGTGCATCTTTCTTCGACATATTTGCAATTGCTTAAAAAGGTAGCTCAAACTATTGGACTTGGCATTTTAGAGTACAAAATTATTATGAAATTCAAATGCAATTCAACATATCCAGTGCCGCCTGTGGAAATTATCTCATATGATGATGTGTAATTACTTTTGCATGAAAATCTTAGCGGTACTGCATACAAAACACCTCTTTGTGTCACATATCAATGTAGATTAACTACTCCAATACTACAAGAAAATTTGAGAAAAGAGGATAACCAATATTTGAACAGTTCCTGGGAGGAAAGTTAGGCTTATCCAACATTTATGCCATCAACATTTTCCAATGAAGTTGTAGAAATTAATCGAGAATATGAGATCAACCCCAGACATTTTTCTCCTAGATATGATTTACCACAAGAAAATGTACCTAATGTAGAGCTCATGGATGAGTATGAGGTTGAGCCAACCGCCAATAATACTTATGTGCCTAGAAGCAAAATTAGTTTTCTTGCAATTAGTAACACCACGGGTACTAATGATGCATATCAATGTATCGACAACATTATGAGTAATGAAATTGTTAGTGGCAGTGATGGTTTCATGGTAAATAAGGTGTTTGCATAAATAAAAAGAGTTGCAACCGAGGCTCTGTAAGTTTGCTTTACAAAACCACCTTCAGTTTAAAACAGTTAAGTATAGGAAGAATAATTCGATTGTTACTTGTGTAGACAATAGTTGTTATTGAGGTATTCGTGCTACAAAAATAAAGAATTCAAGTTAATTTCAAATTAGAAAGTATCGTAATACGCATAAATATTCATTTAGTGTGAATCAAAGAGATCATCGACAAGCATCCACAAAATTGATTGTGCATATAATTCAATATAAATTTAAAGGTACCTCATCTATATATAAAGTAGAGGAAATCATGAGAGACTTCTAAAAGCATTTCAGTTATGATATTATTTACCATAAAGCATGAAGGTCAAGATAGCATACAAGGACAGATGCAACGGGTTCACAAGTATAGTTGAAGATGATTGAAAAGAAAAAAGTTGGTTCTTGTACTTTCATTGAGTCTAATGGCTCAAATCACTTCAAGTATTTATTTATGCTATTGGTAGTTGCCTGAGAGGGTTCAGTTCAACTATTAGACCAGTAATTACAATCAATGGCACATTTTTAAAAGGGAAATATAAAGAAGCCATATGTGTGGCTACATGCATGGATGGTGAAAATCAAATATATTGACTTGTATTTGGCATTGGTGATAGCGAGAATGATGCATCATGGGAGTGGTATTTAATAATACTAATAGATTCAATTGGCAATATTAAAGATTTGGTTTTAATTTCAGATCTTAATGGAAGCATAAAAAAGAGTGTTGCCACGATATTTGAATGTATCATCTTGGCCAAAATCTGAGGTCGAATTCTAAGAAAGTTTATATGCATAAAATCTTTGTATATGCTGTAAAGTTATATCGTGTTGCTCAATTCGACATTGTCATGACTGAGAAAGAGAGGATTAATGCAAACATTGCTTAGTATCTATTTGAAGCTGGGTATGATAAGTGGTCTCGTGCTCACTTTAATGGAAGACGTTATCGCATAATGACATCTAATATTGTAGAATGCTTGAATGGTGTTTTGAAGGAGGTAAAAATGTTTTTGGTTCATAAGTTGCTTGACAAGATTATTGATTTATTGAAAGATTGGTTTTGCAAGCGATGTCAATTGGTAGTGGGCACAACTACAAAACTCACAAAGTAGGCTAAAAATGAACTTCTTTTGAAGCAAGATAACTCCTGCACATACCAGGTTTTGTCTCTAAACTTGCATGAATTTATTAGTAAATGTGGTAAATTTGAGGCCTATGTTGATATGCTTGGCAAAACTTGTAGTTGTTAAGCATTCCAACTCGACCATATGTTATGTGAACATGCTATTGCAGTGTGCAGGCATCGATCTTTTGAATATCACTCATTTTGTTCTCCATGCTATACCACTTATGCATGAATTACAACGTATGTATAAACAATTTATCCTATGGGCCCAATAAAGGAATAAGATGTTCCTATTGAGTTACTTACCACAGATATGCAACCTCCAATATTTAAGCCAAATAAAGGGCATGGTAAAATAATTAGGATTCCATCTGTCGGTGAGATGGTGGATCAAGCAGTGCGAAAATTTTGTCAAGCCATTTTTAGTGCCAAAAGTAAAGGTGGAACTAGACATCTTAGATGACATATGGAAACTTGTCAGACAAAATACACGCCATAAGACCCAACACAAACCTAACTCTCACAATATGTTTCTGGACCTTCTGATATAACATCATTAAGATATTCACAACAGAACATGCGAGAAGGATTGACTCAGTATATTGCTGCAGCAGAACAACCTTTAACATTTGCAGAAGATGAACGTCTAATAAATTTTCTACAAAGGTATGTTCAGCCTCAACTTAAGAAAGTGCCTAGAAATACATTAAGACGTGAGTTAACTAAAATTTTTCATGACATGAAAAAACTTTTAATTAATACTTTTATCAATTTTAATGGCGTTATTTCAATTTCTTCTTATTATTAGACTGGTATTAATATGGTTGGTTATTTTTGTGTGACTTCGCACTCTATACATGAGATTAATGGTAAATGGAGGTTGGAAAAAAAATTGCTTGCATTTCGTGAATTAGAATATCCTCACACTGGTTAAATAATTTATGCAGCTATAATGTCTGTTTTAAAAGAATATGAAATTACTAATAAATTGTTTAGCATATCATTTGATAATGCATCTGCCAATACAGCTGCAATTGACATGTTTTTGTGAAATATTTTTACTCTTACACTTGCACGTGGTTCAAAATATTTTCATGTGCGATGTGTATGTCATATTATTAATTTAATTGTTCAAGTTAGATGACTCATATAAATCATTATTTAGAAAAAAAAATTAGAACAGTCATTTTACATATTAGAGCACCTTTAAGATGTCAACAATTTTTGTCTACATTGAAAATTTTTGGATTGAAAAAGATGAAATTCAACATTGACATGAAAGTTCGTTGGAATTCTACATATTTGATGTTGCTTTCTTGCCAAAACTATTCTAAAGCAATTTCTAATTTTTACAATGAGAGAATGAATGATGAAGATTATCATATCACTGATTATGATTGAAATGTTGCATTTAAATTTATGGATCTTTTAAAGGTATTTTATGATGCTACTCTTGCATGTTCTACTGTTTATGAGCCTATTTCATGTAGAGTGTTAATGCACTTGTATAATAAGAGTTATGCTTTTAAGACTTTTAGAGAGAATATTATGTTTTAAAATATTTGTGATGCCATGGAGGAAAAATTCCAAAAATAGTGGAAGGATATTCCCCACCTATTTATTTTCGCAGCAGTGTTGGATCCTATAATCAAGAAAGTTGGTGCAAAACTTTTAGTTGAGGGTATTAGTGAAAATTTGCAACCAACCTTGATACAATTATGTCATCTACGCATGAACTTTTTAATTTTTTTCAAAATAAATTCGGATCAAGCAATACAGATTCTAATATTCAAGAAGCATCGACTTCTCATAAAAATCCAGCTCACCTTTTGTTACTCAAAGGTAAGGGTGTTGCCTTTAGTATTGATACCAATCGTAATGAATTGCAAAGGTATTATTCTACCAATCTTGAAGATTTAGCAACTCCTTCACAATTGCAAAATTTTGATATTTTAGGATTTTGGACGGGTAAGACATATTTTCTCCCTATATTATCTATTATGGCATGTGATCTACTAACCCGTCCAGCTTCAACTGTAGTATCAAAATCATCTTTTAGTACATGTGGCAGAATTCTAGATGAACGTCGGTCAAGATTGTCATTCGAGACAACAGACTCTTTGATGTGTTTGAAAGATTAGGAAGATGTTGAGTGCTGAGTACAACAAAATTGGCAAAATGCTTTAATTAAACAAATTCAAAGTTTGGATGGTGATCAAGATGAAGTGGATCTAGATTATGCAGAGTACTGAACATTGAAGTCACTTCCAAAGACTAGAGACCTTTTTTTTCTTGTAACTTTTTAGAACAAATTTTATTAGTGAAAAGGTTGTAAATTTGCAAATGATATATGGTTCAATAGGTGCCAACCTAGTTGGGATGTACTGTTAACTGTAGTGATGCAAATTATACCTAATTTTATTTGAACTACTAATATTATAATTGTACTTGAACTCCATTTAATGAAAATACAATTTGTAATTTATCATAAAAATATTTCGTTCATAATTTTTTTTGGTATAAATATGAAAAATATTTCATTCACATATGAAACATATCTCTATTAAATATTAACTAAGTCATGATTTAATATTAATATGAAAAATATTATATTATTAATGTTGTAAAAGTTTTTATTTATCATTTATAAATTTATGATAATTATAATTTTATTTATTAAAATCATGATATTTACTTATTCATTCAATAAATTATAAACTCAAAAAATTAATTAAATAAATATCATAAATAAAATTATGATATTTACAATTTTATTTATTAAATTCATGATATTTACTTAATTCATTTAATAAATTATAAACATAAAAAAATTAGAATATTTATTTAAACTGAGATTTAAATTAATTTTTAAAAGTCTATGCTAAAAAATATATTAAAACATGTAATTTTAAGATATTTTACTTTAATTTCATAACATTTTATATTTAGTTTTTATTAAAAAAATTTACTTTGATGTTTTTTGGGCCGCGTGCTAGCTCACTAATGAAGCGTGCTTATTACGTATCTTTTCGCATGCCGTGCTTTAAGGCCCTCGTGCCTAAAATTCTATGCCTGGCCCAGCATGGCCCACATGCGTGCCATGCCGTGCCCGTGCCATGGCAATGTGCCGCCCGGCCCATTGGCCATCTTTACATGCACCAATATCTCCATGAATCGTAGAACGAATACACCGCAATCACCCCTATAATGATAATTAAATAAGTATTTGGTAAATAAAATAAATTTTAAAAAAAAGGTCTTTAAGGTTATGATAAATACCTACTAATCTATTGATGTGCATTACGTATTCGGTGTACAGGTCAAGGATCCATTGATTTGAATGTGGCACAGCCGCACATGAAGGTCTTGAGTCCTGTATCGATATCTTATTAACAAGGAGAGGTACCATCACAACATATGGTTTCATTTCATTAATAAACTAACTGTCAGAGGTGAAACCTATGGCTAAGTCATAAACATGAATGGTTTTATTCAATATGTCGATGACCCTAAGAACCCAATGATCTCCACCCAAGTTTATCAAAATGTAAACCTTCTAGTGCAAGAAATAGCAACATTAAAATTTAATAGTGTAAATGTTTATGTTAAAATATATATTAAAACCTTACCTTAAGTGCCTCAAACTATAGTATTGTAGGGGTAATTTTATTTCCACTTGCATATTGGATAAGTGAATAATTTTTAAGCCAAAAATCATATGGATTCTTCAAATAAGCATTAAATCTCTCCTTGAGCAGTTGCTATGCAATAACAATAATACTATTTGTTAGAAAAATTAAAGAAATAGAGCAAATCATATCATTTATATTTTTTTTTTCATTCCCTACTCGAAAATGAGAGTTCATAATAGTAAAAGGTTGCATGTGGGGAGTTGAGTATTCACTCATAACCAATCTTAGCTTGTAGCAAAAGACATCCATGTGTTATTTACCATATATGGAGGAAACATCAGTAAATGAATTCCTTTCTAACTCTTTTTTTTAAAATAAACTTTAACAGTTGGTTCGTTACTTGTTGTGCACTTGGAGTTTTTGTAGATGGTATGATAATCAAATTATCACCTCTCATGTTTGGGGCATGAATTAACGTTGTTTCCATGGTGGGTCTTCCAGGAGTGACATCAAAATTGTCATTGAATTTGTAAGTTGCCTGCAATGAAAATGTATAAAGATTTTATTAGGTTATTTTCCTTTGTTATACGTACTGACATTATGTAGTTTCATAACTCATCGTAAAAGTTTGTAGCCTGTGTATATTTCAACTCTTCAAGTAGCTTAATCATTTTATCCAACTTGCATTCAAAACTATCAATCTTGCCTCCAATATGGGAAACCTCAAGTTGCATTTTCTGCACATCTACTTTTATCTTATCCAGGTGATTGTTATAATGTATGTCAAAATTATGGTTACCTAGACTTGCAGAAGACAGCATCTTACAAGAAGATTAAATATTCAGGAAATTTTTTTTATTAAATTTGTATTGATGTTAAGAGCCAACATTCTTACCTTTTCACTGTTTTTGTTATCCATTTTGTTTCTCATATTTTGTTTATCCACACTACTAATAGAGGTTGAGTTAGATCTAAAATTATACATCGCTTCATTATTGTTAAACTTTGATTGGATGTCACCAGAAATACTACCTGATTCATCACCATTTTCAATTTTAAATTCACCAACCTCTTCACGCTAATCATTGTTGTAAAACCAAATTGTATAATCTTGTTCCTTTTCACCAGGTAGGCTAGCATGCAATTCTTCAAATACAGTAGTAATCTATGTAAAAAATATGATAAAATTAGTATAATAAAATAATTTCAAAACAATGTATATGTATTAATATTTCACTCTTACAATACACACGTTTTTATTATTGAAAATGTACTTCACAGATATTGAACATTGTGCAATGCAGTCCAATTAAGAATTTGAGGAATTGTATTCTTATTATACACGGCAAACTCTCTACAAAAATCAGGCATTGCCACAGAAGACCATATCTATATAGTTAACATAATAATAAATTGTTAGGAAAATAATGATTTGCTATTTAATTAAATGATAAAGTTTAAAAGAAGTTGATTAACTGAAGTGCCATTGGAAATCCAGCAAGGGTGTAAGGGTGTAAGCCTTGTTCTTATGATTGAGGTTTTCTATAATCTTTTTCTTATATATTCTCACATTATCTACTAAAGCTTTTTTTCAAACTTTCTAAAATCTTCATGAAATAAACACGACCCCAAAGATAACTATTAAAGTCCTCAAAATTGCCCCCATGTGTCGCACTTGTTTAGCTTGAACCTTAGTTTTCAGATCCTTCCTGAAGAGAAAAATAGCAAGCTTCACAATTTTTCTATCATTGGTTCATGTGGAATTCATGAACAATTCTTCTAACTTGGAGGTGATAAATCTTTCAAAACCATCCATTAACTCTTCATACAATCTAACACAACCATCATCATCCATATTGTCTGTGTCGGATTTATTGAGAGGTTTACAATTCAAACCAATAACTAGTGCAAACTCCTCCATAGAGAATTTACATACCTTGTTCCCCACCTTAAACTACATAGAGAAATCATTGGAATGCACCTCTATAAGCAAAAGGTTATTTATAATAGTACTAGAAAATTGTAAATGTTGGATATTAATAAGATGTCCAAAGCAAGATGCCTTAAACATATCCATCTAATTCTGATTCTTGGTAAGATGCTCTTAAATATTCTTAATTACTTTTATTTAGGAGAGTGTTGATAGTTTGGCCTTGAAATGATGAGCTTCATTTTTTTTTAAATATAGGTGCTATCCTAAAAAGAAATATACATTTTGTTATCAAAATAATACAACACTCTGTAAAAGCCCAACCAATTCTGTAAATTCTTTACTTCTAAACCAAACAAGTCTAGAAGTCCAGCAATTTGTTTTATGGAATTCAAATAATTCTAATGGCAACTAGCAACTTAATAGAAGTTATCCAAAACAAGACACCATCTTTATCATCTTAAAATTGAATCCTCAACTATACATTCTAAAAGCCCTACCTCTATGGTAAATTCAAAAGTGATAAACCCTAGATTGTCAAAACTAATAAAACACAGTTCTATGGTTAACGAACCTTCAATTTTTTGTTGTAATGCTCGATTTTGTCTATTCCAATGAGACACACATGAACGACTAACGAAAATGGAGATCGACGGTGAAAGAACTTGATTCCCCTTCTCTTTCACTTCCAAACCTCACAACATCTTCTTTCTGAACTTCCTAACTCAAAATTTCTTTTAGTTTTTAAGTTAGTTACTACTAAGGGTATTTGTGTACTTTCACTTATTATTGTGTCACATTCTTGGCACGAAAACAATTGAGTCATACTCTTAGCACTTACCAAGTATTAAGTCATATATAATGGTGCAATTTTCTGTTATCAATATTGATATATCTAAAATAATGTAGTTAGCTCCTTCATAGTTTCATCAGCATGCTTCAAAGTAAGATCTCTTTTACTTAAGATTCAATGACCCCATCAATTACATGCTGAGAGCTCAAATTATGCAGCAAAGTCTCAGCTACGTACCCATTTCAGGAAAACAGGGAATTTTTTTTTTTAAAATTTAATTAAAAGAACACAATATCCATAAACGATTGGAATCCACTGCTGCACGAAATGAATACTAACACGGAATCAAAATAATCTAATATTAATGTTATTGAAATAATATATTTTGTGTGCTTACTTAATAATTTTTTTAAAAATTCATTTAAAATAAGTAATGGAAAATAATAAAGATGAAAATAGTTGTCGCTATTTAACTAGCTTAAAATTCATATTATTAAAAAATAATTTCGATTTTCGTTTTCCAAAGAAAATAATCACCACCACCCAAAAGGTAAGAACATGGCCACCAAACAACAAAGAAAGTGAAGTGGAGGGAGTGGCTATAGGCACCGGCGTTGATGGAGAGGAGGGCTTCAATGAAGAAGAAAAGAAGGGAAGTGTTGATGAGTTAGTGGAGGATCGGTTGAGTGAAGAGAAAAAGAAGACGCACTTTATAAATTATACAACAAAATGAGGTATTTTGAGAAATAAAAATTTTATCAAATGAAGTGATTCAAGATATAAGCCCTTTTGTGGAGAATGCTACTTTACAAATGTTGTAAGGTATAGCACTCTCACAAAATGGCTGTAGGTTCTATTTAGGCGCACTTTCTATTTCACTGTACAAGAGCCACCTTGCCATTTTGTTATAAGAAATTTGACATGAGACCAATTAATAAGCTTGATGTATATCAAAAGCAACCCATATTTTTTATTGAATCGTTATGAATTACAGATTTCTTGTAATTTGAGGTCAACTGAATCTAGATACATATAATGTTTAGCAAAGCCTAGACTTACCAAACACAGTTTGAAAATTTGCTTCCACGTCATATTTTGTGAAGAGGAGAAAGAGCTCTTGTGGGCTAAGTTGGGACGCAGCCCAGCCAAATTTTGGAAAAAGACATTTACAAAACCGCCATTATTGTAATTCCACAAAGTTGCCTCCGCCGTATTTATAAAACTGCCACTAAGTTCATGAAATTGCCGCTATGAGATTTTCAAAATTGCCATTCTTATTTATAAAAAATAACTACGGTCATTTTCCAATTTCTTATTCAGTACTCCATATTACTTTAGAAATTTCATTTCCTCTCTAAGATATTGCGATGGTAAGAAATTTATCACTTATTTGATTTTTAATTCTTTGAAGTTGATTATTTTCCTTGTCAAAGGAATTTAATTCACAAGGCATTTCTCAAACCCAAAAGTAATAATTTTAAGGAATTTATATCAGATTGTATAGTTATCTATATTGAAAGAGAACTTGTTGACACTATCAATTCAAATTCCATAATAGATAAGTTTAACTTTCTAGAGAAGGCATTATTTAAATAGTGTTTAGTTGTAGACTTATATATTAATGGAACTTTCTTTAAGATTTATTTGTCTTTGACATGAATTTCATACGTGGAAAAAAACAATTAGCCAATTTAATTCGATCTAAAACTTAGGATAATAGATGTAATCCGAAAAAAGAATTGTAGGTGGTTGTTAAAGGAGTGGAAGCTACCAAAATTTTGAGGAGTTGGCATCAATTTATGCCTAATTGCTCCACATAATTTTTTTTTTCTTCATCCCTGCTTGATCAGGTACCTTCAACAATGTTAATATTGAGCATAACCCAATGGCAGTACAAATATAAAACACAAGCTTAACAACATCCACATGTTGTTATATCCTTAGCAGTGAAGGATACACAAGGAGAGAAAACAAATATTAAAAACATCCTTTTCTCCGCAAACAAACAAGAAGCATGGTTCACGAGAGCAAACTAACACAACCAACTAATTAATTAATTAACAACCTTTCTGTATCTCACTCTCTCTTTCATACATTTCCAAGATTATTACAACGAATAAAAGAAATTAAAAATAAGATGGAAACAAACAAAACAATGTCACGGGAATATAACATTATTCAATGATCAGTTTCTTGTAGCACATACTGACAAGAAGTCTTGATTCTGCAAAGTTGTTTTCTTATAGGGAGCTGCTGACAAGTCTATACATGGCTCTGTGTTAAACCTGATATAAGAGCATGCATGTGAGCGAACATGCCTATCGTTTTCATTGTTGCCCATTTCACATGGAAGGGAATCACAAGAAGCTATGGCGATGGCTACATGTCTGGCACCGGCCCTGAATTTTGATAATGTAATAGCAATCTGAGATTTATCTTTCTGTTGTTTTGAAGATTATATGCGTCGGTCCATCACGTTAATTTATGGTATCGTATCAGCTATGATCTCTTAAAAAAGCACGAGTAATTAATTAATTATACACGATTATTCTTTAACATGCATGATTTATGCTCTCGTTGGTCAAGTGAAAGTGATGACTAATTAGTAATTATATGTTTAGAAGAATTAAGGACAGTGTTATTAATTAACCAATGAATTAGTCATGATCATGAAAGGCGGGGAGCTAACGTTAACTGCATGGAATCGGATCTTCTAACTCTTTGTGCAATGATTAATTACTTAATTAACTTAATCATCAAATGTACACCGGTTCTGTCATTTGTATAGGACAAGAATGCCACTGCCTAAGATTGTGGCAATGTATGAAGCACCTTTCCCAAAAAAGAAATACATAAACAAATTTTGTATTCAACTGCCTATAAATATAAACCAAAATGCTTCAATAATCACTCATTCTCACTTGCAACTCATTGCTTCCTCTATATCTCTTTATCCCTTCTCTGTACTTGCTGCACACTTACTGAAAATGGCAAGCAAGCTTAGTGTTGTAGCATTCTCTCTTGTTTTGATTTTTCTTTTTCTTGTGGAGAATCATGTAAGTCTGTGTGTGTGTGTGTGAGTGTATGTGTGTGTATGCCGTTTAATTTTAACTAAAGCAAGATCGATTCATCAGACTGCATGCATACAGTTTTATTTATCTTCATTCTCGTAAATTTAAAAACGTAATTTTGCGACTCGCCCAGGCTACCAGCATTGTTGAGGCTCCAACTCCGCAGCCTGCAGAGTCAAGTGGTAGAAACGGCAACCATTCCACGGTGAGATTTTACAGATGGGCACTGCTAGGTAGCTTTATACGATTCCTTTAATTATTTCTTTCATGTTTCTCAAATTTGCTCTTGTTTTCTTCAATTTCAGTACGGTACCACCCAAGGAAGTCTTCAACCTCAAGGTAAGAATCAGAATATTGCAAACAGTTCATGTTTTCCTTGGTGCTTTGAGCCATAAGCATACTGTCTGTTGATTACAAGACCATGATTAATTATGAGAGCCGGAGCTAGAGTTGAAAATGTGGTGGATCAAAAAAGTCATAGGGTTAAGAACTTTTGGAGGTCACGTTTTAAACTTACCTCTCATAAAATTCAATCTAGTAATGTAAAAATCATATTCTTTGATGGTAAATTAATGGTAAAGCCCACCAAGTGCCAAGTGCTAAAGTACGAAATGTTGGAGAAAAGTTTCATTCTCCTAGAATAATATTATTATTGGATTTAACTTTAGTATTGAGTTAATTGGTAACCAACTCTTCGTAATCTTTTACTGTACGAATGTGTATATTACTATACGCTTAAAATTTAATTAATTTTATATTTTTATCTAATAACTATCAATTACATATTTGTAAAAGTTCCAAAAAAAATCGGCATGAAAATAGATTTAAATCCTTATTATTATAATACATCTCAAATTTATGGTGGTGATGCTTCAGAGTGCGGACCACGATGCACGACAAGATGCTCAAAGACACAATACAGGAAGCCATGCTTGTTCTTCTGTCAAAAGTGCTGTGCCAAGTGCTTGTGTGTGCCTGCTGGATTTTATGGAAACAAGCAATCCTGCCCTTGCTACAATAACTGGAAAACTAAGAGAGGAGGACCGAAATGCCCTTGAACTGCTCATTATTAATTAACTTTTATTCCATAAACGTACCTTTTGATTACTTGATTTCACCTCAATTTAACTTTTAGTATGTTTATATCTGATATTAATTTTGTTTGTTCATTTGTTTACTACTTATATATGTTACATAGTTCGATCTATTTTAACGAAGTTTGCCCAACTATTACCCTAATTGGTTAATCTCATCTAATAATTAGCTAGTATGCGAATAATAATAATAATAATATACGAGAATAATAATAATAATAATAATAATAATATACGAGAATTTTCACTGTGGTTCGAATAACAATTATACATTCTCCATAAAAAAAAAAACAATCATACATTCGTAGGGTCATGCCAAACTATTAAGTAATTTATAACTTAATGCTTATTACTTATGATATTGTCACAAACTAAAATTGGGATTAACTCTCATTTTCTCCACCCCTCCCTCCCCTCTCCTCAACAGAACGTGCACCGACCATATTCATGATAGATTTAAGGTCCTATTTAATATTGTGATTAGTTAACTGTAACTTTTAAATTATTAATACTAAACTATTTAGTAAATACTTACTGTTGCGGTTTGAAAATTAAGTTTATTTTATCCCACACTTGTATGACAAAAAATTTAAAATACATTTAGTACTTTTTTCAATATTAAAATCACATTTACTATACACTATTAATTTTTATTTCATAATTACAATATTATAATAGTTATAATTTTTATATTACAGCATCTCAATACCAAATAATGTCCAAGTCTATTTTCTCCTTCAAAATATTCAAAAAACCACCTAAATTCTTTGTTTAAATAATGAGATCCTTTCTTGACTATTATATCGTTTGATGTAACAAACCAAAATAATACATCGCATTGTATAAAACTACTTAATATAAAACTAACATAGTGCCGAAGCGAAATTTGTGATGACTTTGTCCTGAAGAGAAATACACGTGAGATGTAAATAATTGCGATATGAATTTTGTAAGTATATAATTCTTTTAGTTAAAAGAGGCGGAACCATGGTAAGTATATAATCCAAGCCCATTCTTTTAGAGCACGCTAAAACATAACAGCAGTACAACTAAGGGGGCCAACATGAGAATAATAATAGAGAAAAATTATATCAAAATCGGAGTAATAATATAGTCATAAATTCTTGTATAAATTTATTTTGTATAAATTAATGTGGCATGATAAAATTTATTGAATTAAATATTTTTAGGCCCACATGATCTATTTTTATTATTTTGTATTTTCATTCAACTAATGAATTAATGTCAAATTAGTTTGTATAAGATTTTATAACTGTATCACCACTATCAAAATGGAGGGACCTATCATAAATGTACACATTTTAATTGAAATGTAAATTCAGTCCTCTAGTGTTACTGAATTTTCTTTTTCCCAACCCGATGGCCTTTGTTGTTGTTATTTTATTTTATTTTTTAACATTTCACATTCCACAATCCACACCTTGGCAGATCTTTATGCACAAACACAGGTGAAAAATGAAAATCTCCTAGTATGAGGGGAAAAAAAAGAAGCCATATTTATATTTCATTAATTCTTATGATAACACATCATTCACCACCTTATAATTATTTGTGCAAGGAAAAATATATATGTTATCAAATCACAAAATCATTGCATATCCATGAAGAGAACGTAGCAGATTGATTAACTAAACAAAAAATTACGATTATCCCAAGAACATTATAAATCAGCAGCAATAATAGAGTTACAGTCATTTCGTACAAATATATATAAATTGATGCGGCATGAATAAATTAGTTGTAAAAATGTATTATGCATCCACATAATTAAAACAAAATAATTGTCGTTACTTTTCAGTTGATCTCTTCATACCACATCAAATTGTACATACTAATTTATATAAAATTATTTGTGACTCTATCATTATTATTATTGATAAATCAATAGTAGCTGCCTTGGTCTTCATCAGATTGACTATCATTGGTATCTGGTTTTTCACACATAGGGGTGGTATAGTAAAAAGGGCCAACCCTGTATTTGATAATGTCACGAAACATTGAGGTGGGTGATCGCATGAGCTTTACTCCTGTCTTTCCTCCAGCAAAATTAGTGGCAATGCTGCAGTCTGCATGAGTTGATGAAACCAATCTCACTGAGCATAATTTAGCTTTCAATTCCTTGCCGTTAATGATTCTGTCCACGGTCATGTAGAATTGGCCTTGCTCATCCGTCTCATCACTTTTGTAACACATCGCTCTGCTCCTATCATCCATGCAAGTCAGAGACACAGTAACACCTGCAATTATACATACAGCACAAGTTCTTTTGTTTTATGTTAAAGCTTGTGGTGAAAATAAAAGTTATAAAAGTTTATTTTTTCTATTCATAATTAAATATTTAAAAATTAAATATTAGTTTAAAAAACTAAAATTTTTTTAAAATATTTGAAATTAATAATATTTCAAACTTTAAATATTTATTTTCTCTTATAAATTGTATTTATTACTTGGGTTCTTCATAATTTTTTCCTATTTCATTTCATCCATGGATTTTAAATAGTAAAAAAAAAATATATGTAAAACATAGTACTAAAGAGTAAATGTGTTTCTTCACCAAAGAAATTAACTAATTGTAATATGTATGTATAGTGGTTTCTTATAATCAATCTGTACGTAAAAAGGTTGCATTTATTCTTTAACAATAGAAGTTTTTTTTCTCTTTTAAACTATTTTATCACCATGCAGGAAATGAGATATTAAAAGTTTCAAAAACCCAAATTGATAAAATTAAATTTGAATAGAGATGAAAATGTCATTTGCCCTTTATATCGAATAGTAAATCACATCATTGAATGGTACAGGTATAAAAGAAAAGTAAATGTCAATTGATACCTTTGAGGGGATTGGAGCCATTAACCCATTCCTTGTAGCTCTTGAAGCAGTTCTGGCACAATACTTGACCACCCACATGTATGACTCCTGCTGAAGCATCCCCATAATTAGCCACCGCCAAGTTGGTGCACCCCATGAAAAATGCTGCGGATAACATCAAGGCTATAGACAACATAGTTGCCATTTCTCTTCCTCTATTCTTCGATGATTTGCAGATGGATGCTGAATATAATTTCCAAGAACTTGTCCTCTTATATATATATATAATCAAGTTAAATGTGTGTTTGTTGGTGGAATACATCGAGTGGAAGGGCACTACTTGAGTCGTGCAAAGCATTTTGAAAGTTTTGTATCGATTTTATAGGGGGTCGTCGCATATCATGCGCACTGCAGCCAACATCAAATGAATAAACATTTGACTAATTAAAATAATATATGTCTAATCACTTTCCGGGCCAGGCTCGAACTTTTCAAGAGAAGTAAGGCCCGGCCCACACCTCCCTAGTACCTTGTATTAATTTCAAGTTTTTTTTTTTTTTTGAAAGGTCATCTCTAGTACTTCTAAAACACAAAAGACTCGCTAGTTTTGTTGGTTGACTTTTTCTAATCAAATCCCCGCAATTCTGCACTGCCCAACCAAAATAACCATCATCAAAAATAAAAATAACAACCAATGCAGATATCAAATCCTCCATTATCGCCATAACTTAAGCACTCCTTTAATTCATTTCTGCCATGGCTTCTACTCCTAAACAATCCAAATCAAACGCAAACAAGCTACAGCCAAAGTCTCAATTAAGCTACTTTAACCCACGCATACAAAACCAAATTCAATTAACAACCATCAAATTATGCAGCATGGAATTTCCTTCTAATATAATTTATAATATCCTTCTGAGACAACCTGTAAAAGTACTTTTGCGTTTCCGATGTGTCTCTAAAACTTGGTCCAACATAATTGATAGTCACTCTTTTGCACACGCGCATGTTATGGCTGCCACCGAAGAATCTCACCATCTGCCTCTAAATTTATCTGCGAATCGAGATGGCGTATTCCCATATATATATGATGGCCATGCCTTGAAGCAAAGTGAACACGCCCTATTCCCATACATATATGATGATAATAATGCCTTGAAGCCAGGTGAATATCCCACCAACTTAGATTTCTCTAACGAACGTGACACACCAATTTATTTTGTTGCTTATGGTTTCATATGCTTTGGAGAATCGTCATGTCATGTTAAAGATCACGTCCATTTATGGAATCCTCTCAGAAGAGAAGTTTTACGTCTACCAAAACTCGGGTATTATTGCGATTACCAGCACGATTACTATGATGCATACAGGGGCTTGAGAGGGCATTTTGGAATGGGATATGATAGTGCAACTGGTACTTATAAGATTGTTCAATCGTATCCGGTGATAGAGCTATCAGATTATAAGATTGCGGTTTATACATTGGGGAAGGATGATTCTTGGAGAATAATTTCATCCTCATTGGCTTTACGTCCTGATGTTTCTTATGAATTTGGTGTGTCCGCATACGGAGACATGCATTGGATAAGTTTCGACCAAAATAATATACATAGGTGTATATTCTCATTTGACTTCAACAAAGAGGAATTCAAAAAAATTGATCTCCCAATAGACTGTGATATGGAACCACGTTCACCTTCGTTGATAAACCTGAGGGGAAACTTGGCTCTAGTTACGTTTCCCACTGATGATTATGATGGTGACACAGAATATATTTGGATTGAGATATGGGTACTAAAAGATCATTATGAAAGAAATGAATGGTCTAAAGCATATAAAATTAGTACCGATCAAGATGGTGACAGAATTGAAGAAGAAGATTTTTTTGAATATGTTTGCTCTATTGTTGTTGCCGGTCGTTGGATGGTTTTGGATACTTTTCGCCATGATAATAAATTCGTTCTTGATCTAGAAAACGATGATTGTCATCTTAGGATATGTCCTGTGCCGAAAAATTTTGACCATCATGACACAATCAGATTTACAGGGAGTGTTCTTTCTTTTAAAAACTTAAAGTAATCCATTTGCGGAGGTTCCCTGATGTCATGGATAGATTTCTCTTAATTTTTGTTTCTATATTATTAAAAACTTTATTCTTATATTTAATTATTCTTTTTAAGTTGTCATTGCTAGCTAGTTCATTAATTCTTATAATCCACTTTCTGCATATATTATGACGCGTGGCATCATTCATATATCAAATAGGGAATTTATTGATGGAGAGAATTGTGTGCCGAGGATAGTTTTATAGTAGTGTCGCTTGAGTTAATCGATGACGGATTGAGGCGCATGACGCGTCGGTTTGAAACACTCGGCGAGGCAATGATAGGCTGGTGGCCTCCTTTTGCTCCATATACATGTGATTAATTATCCTCCGACCAATAATAACAGTGAGAATCTCGATGCGATCCACTTCTGCATAAACTACCAAAAAATGAAATATTTTTCTCTTGGTTAAAGCATTTTATGACTGATATATGAAAATCAATCAACTTTCCCATCAACCACACAAAAAGGTAAGATTTTTGTTTTGATTAAAGTATTTTATGACTGATATAGAAGAATCAATCAATAGCTTTAAAATTCAGAATTATCTTAGTTCAATTAAGAAATTAAGTCATTCAATCTAAAAAGATTATTTTATCACCATTTTGATGACAAAATACAAGAAATAAAATTAATAAAATATAAATATCAAGTGAAAGTTGGCTCTAGCTAGGTATATGTGGATTGAGATATGGGCAATAAAAGATTATTATGAAAGAAAAGAATGGTTTCAAAGAATATAAAATCAGAGCTTATCCCTCACATAATCTAATCTTAATTTCCTAATATTTGTAGGAGATTTTGACACAGACAATTAAGTAATTTTATGGACAGGATTAACTCTTAATTTTCGTTATTAAATATAAAAACTTATCATTTTAGGCTAGTTAAATTCTAAAACTAACAAACAAACAAATGGATGTTAACTCTAATCGTTCTTCTTTTTCTTTCAATCGTCGTTGCAAATCGCAAGAGGGCTGTTTTGGTTTTGTTCATCTTCATAGCCCTCTCCTTCACTTTCATTCCACTCCCTAGCATAGCCAAATCTAAAGGATACTGGCAGCCGCTGGACCAGACTTCAATATTATATTTAAAAAAAAAAAGTGGCTAAGGATAG
This sequence comes from Citrus sinensis, assembly GCF_022201045.2. Lineage (NCBI taxonomy): Eukaryota > Viridiplantae > Streptophyta > Magnoliopsida > Sapindales > Rutaceae > Citrus > Citrus sinensis. The sequence continues at coordinate 10,873,622 of NC_068564.1, forward strand.
TGAGTTTTTAGAAGTTAGATTGGCAGCGGCTGGACAAGCCTTCGATTGTATGAAAAAAAAAAAAAAGGGCCAGGTTAGTGAATTTTTAGAAGTTAGATTGTGAATGTTATTTTTAGTTTTATTTTAATTTGGATTAATATATTTTTAATTTCCAGCCTCGGTAATTTGTACATTCATTTTTGACATGGGACATGCAAAATATGATGGCAATATTGTGTTCTAGATTACAATGACATGTGGTCGGATCCATTTTTCTTGAAATATTGTATGGTAAATTGGTAATATTTTATAAATCGGTTTCATTTGAATATTTATTTTACTCTTCAATTAATTTTTTTTCAAAAATATATTTGTGCTTTAGGAATATGCATACAAGTGACAGTGATTGAGAACGAAAACGATAAGAGGAATTGAAGATTTTATCCTACAAAGAAAGTTAAAAAATAAAAAATATATATAAGTATTGCCAATCACCTCGTCTATGGTGGTTGATTCATGTATCAATTAATTTGCTAAGAAAGGGGAAAAAGGAGAAAAAAATATATGAAAGAAAATGGAAAAGAGAGTTAACGTTGGTTTGCTTGATAATTAATTTTAGAATTTTAGTTAACCCAAAATGTTGAATTTTTGTCTTTAATAAAGAAAAATTAAGAGTAGATTTAATCATGTTCGTAAGATTATTTAATTATCACGTATCAAAATCTCCTCTAAACATTGGAAGAAATTGGATTAAGAGAGATTCTAAATCCATTTATCAATATGATAATCACGCATGTCAGCTGACAAAGTTTTTGGACTACACCAGTTGGATAATAATTTTCAGTAATATTAAGTTGTTGATACTAAATAAATAAAAAAATGATGAACTGAGTGATTTTCAACGCGATTAACATATTAGTGTCCGCCATTGTTGATACTACAGTATCATAACCCTACACTGACGCTAACAGGTGTATTTTTAATTTTATTTTCAATTAATTTTTATTTTCCCAAATTTGGACAACGTCGTTTTCTTGTCTTAAAATTTGTGAAACACTTGAATTTTTTGTCACCTCATCTTCCCTCTCTAAAGCTCAATAAAACATAACTAACTCTGTATCAAATTAAAAGAAACCACAGGCAAAAAACAAAACACACAGCCTATAAAATGATAGATCGGAAAAAATCTTGGACAACATGAAGGTCTCACTGAAATTCCCTCTGAATCCATCCATTCTCACCGTCGTTTTGGCCGGTCACTGACTCGCCCATCATTGCCGTCCGTTTTTCCCTGTTGTTCCCTGTAGCTGCCGAGCTGCAGTTCTTATTGAAGAAATCCCAGCCCTCGTTGCAGCACTGGAGTTTTTGTTGAATAAACCCCAGGTATCTGTTCATATTGTTATTTCTTCTCTCTTATTTAATAATTTGAAGTGAGTGACTTACCTGGATCAAAATAAAGATTATCTCTGTTCTAAGGTTTGGGTGGGTTTTGCCGAAAAGTGGGTTTTGGAAATGAATTAGTTAAATTGTGAAGCTTATTTTTGGTTTGGTTTTACTTATTTTGAAGTTACGGTTTGCATTTTGAACGTTACTTCTCTAGGACCCAATATTTAATCTATAGGAAAAATGTTTAAAAGATTCACTGGAAACAACATCAGTGGCCATGAGCATATGCATACAACTACTGTTTGAACGAATTAGCGAATTGATCACGATGAAAGTAATTAATTTGGCATCCATGGTTATCACAATGGTTAATTTTTGGATTGCGTTATGAAGAAGGAGACAAATTTTGGTGACCATATAAAAATCCATACGTAGTTGAACATCCCTCAAAGCCATGGCCTATCATTCTTTGCTTTTGGGTGCTTGTGTTAGTTTGCTTTTGAAATGTTATGTCATTTACTTGTATTATTACTTGTTGGGCTGCAGATGCTTTGGAATTTTACTTTAAAGGATGATTGACTCAGTCTTAATGTAGTGTAATTGTTTCTTTGATTTGAATGGTTGGAGATCTTTTATTTCTAATTTCTTCATGCTTTATTTGATGATTAATCAATGTTGTATGCAAGGAAACTATGATTTTACATTTTTATTGGGCTTGGTAGAGTGGATCTTATGTCCTCTTGGATCCCCAATCGTGAAGCATTTAATGTTGATGATTTTAGTTTTTCATCTTTTTTAATTGTAGTGTAGAGAAAACTAAAGCAATGACTATTTTGCGGACACGTTGTGATTTTGATAATTTAGTAAATTGTTTTCCTTTTGCTTCTTGTCCTGCAGCAAGCTTAACGAAAAATGGCTATTACTTGCTACTGTGATAAGTAGAGATATGCATTTAGGAAAAGGGGCTAGCGAGTCAGAAACCAAATCACTGCATTGAGCAGGGGACATTTGATTTCATGTATGGTAAAAAGTGCAAGGATAATTTTTCTCATCTCTCTGAAGGCTTGGCTAAAATACAGTCACAACCCTTGGGCGTAGGGGAGGCTTTACGGGAGAATTCTAGTGAACTCTTCAGGAGGTTTTTTCAAAAAATTAGAAGTTCATGTTGAATTTTAAATCTAATAGGATCTGCACGTTTTGCATACGAATTAATGTGAATATCAATGAATTATATCCTTAAGAAGTATTAATCTTATTCTTACTGCATATATCTCCATAGAGATTACTTGAGCTTCTTTATTGCAACCTCTTTATATTCCTCTTTATAATTACATTTTGGCTTTTCCAAGCTATAGGTGCTTGCTGAAAATTTGCCAGAACTTCGGGATTTTCCAAAAGATCTTGTGAGTCTGGAGGCTTCAACCAAGGTACTCTTTTCTCTTTGCACTTTTATAAGTTAATTCCATCTTCAGCATACTGGCTGAATGATTAATCATTATGCAGATACAATTACAATTTTTGGCGGAGGAAATGCAAGCCACTTCTAAAGGATTGGAGAAAGTTGTACAGGGATTGACTGCCTCGGAAAATGATGGTGAGGTACTGGGGAATTTTTGCAAGGTAATTCCTAGACATTAGCTATATAAGTTTTCAATTGTGTAGATGGGGTCCTCCAAGTATGCTGTTATGAATGCATAGCTGTTTAAAACATGCAGCAAGCTTTGCACTATTTCTTTTATTTAATATATTTAATCTAATTAAGCTGGGCATTTTTCTTATTGATACTATTGTTTTGAAGTGCGGCTCTGTTGGGATTATTTTCTCTTTAAAGTATATTAATTTATTTATTTTCTTATTAATAAAATATTTGACATATTTTCAATTGCATAAATATTTTTAATAAGGTTTGTTTAATCATATTATATGTATTTATGTGATCATCATATGGATTCACAAAAGACATAAATACAAGTTATCTTATGATTAAATAAATTAAATTCGCAGTTGATAAATAGAGTTGGACGCTCTATTTATGTTTAGACTGTAGTAAATTCATTAAATGATTTATCTTAATTATGTATGAATTTACTGATGTAGTTTGACTACATTGAACTGTATCACATATAAGATTTAATTAACCTTGAAATGACTGTTAGACTTATTAAATTTCATAGGCATTGATTTTATTGCAATCTTAATCTTGAGTTAATTATAGTTTTATGATTGTAATTATCATTTCAATTGAGTTACCAATGGGCGCGATATACATTTGTAGTATTGATTACCTGGTATCTTGGTGAAAGCAATTATGAGCAGTGAGATTATAGATTAACAATATATAATTTGTACAACACATCTCTTGATGGGTTTTCGGCATTTGATCGTAAAATTCTCTAGTCAGAGTGTAGCAACATAATTAGTATGTTGAAAATAATCATTAGAGAAAACTAGTAAGTGTCAAAGAATAAGATGTAATTAAATTGATTGGACATTTGAGATATTAATTTATTTAGCGATGTGGTACAAAGGATTGTTCAGTAAAGAAATCAATGTGGCATGAGTCGAATTATTATTCAAGAATACTATCCTAGATAACATACAATTATGGAGGTAAATTCTAATTTTTTAGTGGAGTAGATTTGGAATTAAATAATTGAGTTAATTTAATTACAGGTTTAATTATTGTAGTCACTATTGTATATACTCATAAAATCCTCGGGTTAGCTCATTTAATTGACTGCGTCTCTACTGGATTAATAAGTAAGATAACTAGTTATTTGGGTTAAAAGCTTAAATATATTATTTAGTGGGAAACTTCATTTAATATACTTGTGTGTAAGGGGTCTTGTGTTATTTTACAAGGTGGGCCCCTACAACAAGAACAAGTAACGACACTTTTTGTTTTATTATTTTTTAATTTAAATCAAATTTGATTTAATAGAATTAAAAAATATATATAAATATGGAGTCTAGGGTTTCCACCGAATAGAGATATAAAATGGTATATTTTCTCTAAAGGGTTAGAGAAGCCACAACATACAGATTAGAGAAAAAAAGTTTTTTCTCTAATTTTGAGATGAATATTTTCTCTTACTAGTTGTTTTTCGTAGTGATAAAGGCGTCCATACGTTAAGTGTAGATCAAACTTGAGTCATAACCTAGAAGATTATTGGTGACAGATTGTAATCTAACATGAGCGGTGGTGACGGGTCGTGATTTAAGAGCTTAAATTACTTCAGCGAAAAAGCAAAGGTACAATTTCTAGATTCTGGTAATTTTATAGATTGTATGAGAATCACGATCTAAATATTTTTGCTAAAAATATTTTTAAACGAACAATTGGTATCAGAGCAATCTCATATTAATATATATAGTTACTGTATGAAATCAATCTCTTGTATTATGTGTATAAAATGGGTGGCACTATATTTTATATATTATTTCATCATGTGAATGTATATAATTATTGAGCATATTAAATATTGTCTCAATTCATAGTTAGATATATCTTTGTATTAATTTTATAGATTTATAATAAGAGAGGTGGTCAATTTTCACCGCGTTTCTCTCTTGATTATTTTAATTCATTGTTCTTAGATTCTTTGTAAGCCATTTATGGTATAGGAGTTCTTGTAAATATTATTTTTATTATAAAATAATGTAAAGAGCCCAAGAAAACAAAGGAAAGTTGATGGCGGCAAGAGAAGAAGAAACGGCAGCGCCTCTGAAATTGGCAGGGAAAACCATGAAGGGATGGAGGCTCTTTTGAATTTTTTCATTAGACACCCTATTGTCTCACTAATTTATGTTTTTTGCCAAGGCTTGAAATGTTGTTGCATTTAAGTCCAACAATATATGTTGGTGGCGGCTGGAAGAAAAATAAGTGAATTAGGGTTTTGGGTTTATACCCCATGGCACCCTACAGTTTCACTATTTTACGATTCAGCCTAAGTATTTTAGGTTTTGGGCAGAAAAATTCAAATTTATTTATATCGGATCCAAGCCCATTATTGGCTATCAATTGGATAATATAAATAGAAATTTGATAAGCTCAATTGTTATTATTTGTGCAGATTTATTTATATTGGTCCCAAGCCCATTTAAGGGATTTCAAAATTGGGTTATATAAATAAAAATTTTGGTAGATCAATAATAAAATTTATTTGGCTCAAGAATTTTTAAAGATAAATTTGGGTTTATTTTATTAAACTAATTGGGTTTGGATTTTTTTAAAAAAAATAGGTATTTAAAAAATAAGATCCAATAGAATTTTTTTATTTTATTTTGAAAGGTGCCCAAATTTAAATTTAAAAATTGAACCAAAGATAAATCTTAAAATTCCAAAAGTCCCAAGTCAATAGTTATGAATAAGAGCAAGTACAAGGAAGAGAAAGAAGGAAGATGGATGTTGGCTTGAAGCTCAATAGATATTAGGCTTGTTGATTAAGTCAATTTTTTCCTTAGGAAAATCATGAATTGAGATTGTTTAATTGCTTTTGATTAATATGCTATGTTTGGTTGATAACATATCATGATAACATGTTATATAGAATAATAAGTGTTACTTTATGCATCATAATACATGACATCTATAAATTATGAATTTAGACATATATTGTTTGACATTTGCATGTGCTTGATAATTTTTAGATTTTATCTAGATAATATTATTATAGGAAGCATGCAATTAACAATATAGGATATAATCTGTAAATTGGAAAATCCAACTTTAAAATATTGAGTGAGAGAGGAAAAAATTATCTTGAATTTTCCCTCTCCCACTCAATATTTTAAAATTGGTTTTTCCTTTTTAAAACATACATTGATTATATATTGTTAATTGCATGCTTCCTATAATATTATCTAGATGATATCTAATATTATAAAGCATTTGCAAATTTCAAATAATATAATGAGATTTATAACTTATGAATGACATGTATCATTATGCATAGAGTGGCACTATCTATTTTATATGACATGTTATCATCCAAAACATAACATATAGAAAAAATAATTAAATAATCTTAATTTATGATTTTCCTAAAATGAAAAAATACATTAACCTTAAGTCTAATCTTCATTAGGCATCTTGTCAATGTTCATCTTCTATAGGTTTGTCTTTGTTAATGAACTAGGGAAAATTGGGCTTTTAAATTTATTATTAGTCCAATTTTAATTTTGAAAGAAAACAAATAATAATTTTCTAACAATATTTAAAAAAAATTTTGGACCAAAAATAAATTTAATGTATTAAATTTTTATCTATGCATTTTAATCCATTAAGCACAATTTCAATTGGACCTAAAATTAAGATTCATTAAGCCCAAAACTATTTTTAGACTTAAATGCATAAAATTAAAACTTATCTGTACAAAAGATAAAACTATAGAATATAGAGAATTCAACGATAAAAACGACGAAACCCTAAAATCCATATTTTTCTTCCCCAGCCTCCACCACTACAAAGACCAGCCACTGTTCACCCATCTCTGATGTCGATTTAACTGTCCCTGCCACATTGGAAAGCCACCAAACAACTCACGATGCCTTCTCTAGCGCTGCTGCAAGCGTTGGTTTCTATCGTTGAAGTCCTTATAGTTCCATAGTTTTATCTTTTGGGTAGACAAGTTTCATTTTGTGCATTTTAGTCCAAAAATAGTTTTGCGCTTAATGAATCCTAATTTTAGGTCCAATTGAAATTGGACTTAATGAATTAAAATGCATAGATAAAAGTTTAACACATTAATTTATTTTTGGTCCAAAAATTTTATTTAAATATTGTTAAAAAATTATTATTTATTTTCATTGAAAATTAAAATTGGACCAATAATAAATTTAAAAGCTCAATTTTCCTTAATCCATTAACAAAGATAAGCCTATGGAAGATGGACATTGATAAGAAACCCAATAAAGATTAGGCTTAGGGTTAATGTATTTTTTCATTTTGGGAAAGTCATGAATTAATATTATTTAATTAATTATTTTTCTATATGTTATGTTTTGGATGGCAACATGTCATGATAACATGCTATATAGAATAGGTAGTGCCACTCTATGCATTATGATACATGTCATTCATAAATTATGAATTTTATTATATTGTTTGTAATGCTTAATAATATTGAATATCATCTAGATAATATTATAGGAAGCATACAATTCATAATATATAATCAATGTATGTTTTAGAAAAGAAAAACCAACTTTAAAATATTAGTGGGAGTGGGAAAATTCAAGATAATTTTTCCCACGGGCTTCATTGTTAGTTCAATAATAAAATATATACCTCGACTTCATAATACGATAATGCTCCATTCGGAGGGTATATATATTAGATATTTTATTTGATGAATTTTTTCAAAGATAAAATTAAAATATTTTTCAATCAGTTGATCACCCCAACGGTCACTATTGATATGAAAAGTACGTGGATTGAAATAATGGTTATACACTCAACTAAAATTTATTATTAACCTTCCCAACGAAGCTTTGTTAACAAATTTAGGTTCAAAAGGATAACGATAATCATTTATCATGTCTCTACATGAAAGTAAATAATCCAATAAATAATTGAGTCTAGTAAGTGTAAGCATGACTTCCCCAATGAATAACTTGTCAAAACGGTATTAGATTATTGTTACAATAAATTAAAATGCATTTATGGTTTTTTTGCATTTTTTATTTTTTATTGTAAATATTATATCAAGATTTTTATGCACGGATGTTTTATTTTTTTGAAAATGTCTTCCCTGAGCCCATTTACTATTATTCTGAATTAAAATAAACTCACTGGGGAGAACTATATATATTGGAAAAGAAATTTATTCATTGTCCTAACTGCTGAAAATTATAAATATGTCTTAACTCAACCATACCCTTTAGTTCCAGCGGAAGATGCTTATAAAAATCAGAGGATGCTTTATGAGAAATAACAAAAGGCCAATGAAATGGCTAAATGCTACATTTTAGCCTCGAATTTCTAATATTATGCAGACCAAACATTAGAACTTAGAGATTGCCACTGAAATAATGGATAGTCTCTAAGAGATGTTTGGGCAGAGTACTCGTTCCACGAGGCAAGTGCGCTAAAAGGTATTATGAACAGTAAAATGGGGACGGGCATAAGAGTTCGTGATCATGTCCTAAAAAAATGATGGATTATTTGAATGAGGCTGAGATTCAGGGAGCACAAATTGATGATAACTCAAAGATTGACATGGTGTTTGAATCTCTGCTAGAAACATTCAAGGAGTTTAAGGTCAATTATAACATGAACAAAAAAAACATGACTTTAACTGAATTGATGAGCGAACTACATTCTGCTGAAGAGATCTGTCGTTCTGAGAAATCTCTAGGAAGCATAAATATTGCTAAAAAAGGTTCTTCTGGACTTAAGCCAAAAGGCAAAGGTAAGAAGAAAGCTGGGAAAAAGAGATCGTCTACCAAGCAAGATGGCAAGTCGAAAGGCAAATGTTTTAAGTGTGGACAGAAAGGTTATTGGAAAAATGATTGCCCTACGATTGTGAAATCAGGTATGTGAAATCTTTTTGTAATTGAGGCTTGTTTAGTTCAGAATCCTGTTGACACTTGGGTGTTGTATTCAGGAGCAACTAATCATATTTGTAATTCACTTTATTGGTTTCAAAAAACAAGGAAACTAAGTGAAGGAAGAGTCAAGCTGCAGTTAGGGACATGACAATTCGTATTAGCAATGAAGATTGGATATGTTTTATTATCTTTTAATAATGAGACTTTAGTTTTGAATAATTGTTTTTATGTTCTAGACATTAAGAGGAATTTAATTTCGGTAATTTGTTTATCAAACTTATTCAATTTAATTTTTTTCATTTTCTTCATCATTTCCCCAAAATCCCAATTTCCACAGTTGTATCAATGGCTGAATCTTCAAGGGTTGCTCGCAAGAGAAAATCTGCCCCTGATAGGAATCCAATACCACCAAGGGAGACTTTGGTATTCGAGAGGATTCATTTTTCCACAGCTCCTCCGGCCAAACGCTTCGAATCCTGCTTTATGGATCGCAAGGTAATTGACTCTTACTATATGGATTTGGAGGATTTTAAAGAGTTGATTGTGTGTGGTAGGAGTGTGAGAGATATGTTATTACCTTGGGAGTCAGCTTTAGATCTTGATGAACGGGTTTATCCTAATCTAGTCCGTGTTTTTTACTTGAACATAGAAATTTCTGCAAATAGGCTAGATCGGATAGTTACCTATGTAGGAGGTGTCCCCATTGAATTCGATGTTGAGGATCTGAACCACATCCTAGGAACTCTAGATGATAATCACACAATTTATACATCTAGGAAAGCTCTCTTGTTTGCCAATTTTGGTCATAATCATGGTGTTAAAAATATCTGTAGGCGTCGAGACCTTTCTAATGATATTTGTGCTCTTCCTTTTTTGTCATAACTATTGTCTTTACAAGTTCGGATCCTTCACACCACATTACAACATATTGTTACTCCTACGAAGGGGCATTCGAATGAGGTGACAAGAATGGATGTCGGGTTATTAGACAGTTTGTTTGAGAGGTGACCTATTAACCTTGACTATGTTATTTTAAGGCACATGCTGAGTACTCCTGGGTTTAACCATCAGTTGCTTTCATATGGTAGTATTATTTCTAAGATATTGCGACACTTTCAAGTACCTATTCGAGACTTAGTTTATGTAGAGACCAAGAGGATTGTTACGGAAGCTATGACGAGTATCGAATTTTCTCAAAAGAACGAGGAGTGGATCAAGACATTTATTTCTAAGAACCAAGACACCCTTGTTGCTCCAGAAGACAATCCCATGCTTAATGATGTTTACCCTCATGATCTGTTACTCGATTTTAGGCAAGGAGCTAGACCTCCACTGCCTCGTCGTGGATCCGTATCACAACCTCCAACAGATTCTAATTCTGAGGAGCATGAGATGGATACTGATAAGCCCCCAGCTCCAGAGCATCTACCAGCTTCGAATGACCTCATGCAGAAATTAGTTGGTGATGTTCAGAGTCTTTTCGAGCAGCAGCAGCAGCTTCAATCCCAGTTTGTTGCATTTCAGCTCAGTAGTAGCATCTTCTTGATCAACAGCAACAACTCCTTAATGGTCAGCGACGTATTTTTGCTATCCTTGGTTCCCATCCTGGTAGTTCCTCCTCGCAGCCCTCGTCTTAGTTTCTGCATATGTTTTTCACACATACATTTCTACTCTCATTTCATATTTTGGATGATATTATTATGACACATGTACTATGTGCTTTTCTAGTTTTTATAATGGTATTTGGATTACTTAAATTTTTAGAAGCCCAATTCACTCCCCTCTTGGGTTGCCTAGTTAGTATTTTATTAACCTAAGAGGAGGATGAATTGAGTTTCTAAAAATTTAAGCAACTAAAACTTGATGCAATTTAAACAAGCAACGAAAATCAAACTAAATAAATTAATGTGCAATGAAAGATGAAGAGATAGAGTAAGAGAGAGTAAACACATGATTTTTACGTGGTTCGGCCAACTGTGCCTACGTCTATGCCTCTAAGCTCATCGAACTTGAGGATTTCACTAAGCAAGCCTCCAACGCTTCAACAACACTTATAATTGACTTTCAAGGTGTTAATAGACCTTTACAACAAGAGATTATCACCAATCTCTTAACTCAAGTGTATCCCAACACTTATAATCACTCAAAAACAAAGATTACAAATGAATTTTCTCTCGCACAATGTATATGATTACAAATGAAAGCTCAAAATGTGAATAAATGAAATAAGAATAAGTTAAGGCTCAATGAAGGTTGTATTCTCAATAGCAAGCTCAATGATAACTCTTGGATCACTTCTAATTTGAATTTGATTAAGTCATTTTATAGTTGGAGCTAAAACCTAGTCGTTAGTGACTTTCTGAACAAAATCGGATCATCGTTAACTGCTATCGGTTAACCATTTTGACTAGTCTAAATTACCATTGGGCTGAATTTCAAATAATCAGTTAACCATTTGGAATTATCGATTGGCTGTTAATTTCCAGAAACCTGCAAAATAAATTGGCTTGACCGTTTTTGCTAAATGATTCACGGTTAGAATGTATTCCTTTCTGAAAATTATCGGTTAGCCGTTTGCTGTAATCAGTTTGCCGTTTATTTCCAAAAACCTACAAAACAAATTATGCTTATCCATTTTTGCTAAATGGTTCAAGGTTAGAAATCAATACCTCTCTGAAAATTATCTGTTAACCGTTTGCAGCAAACGGTTCACCATTATTTTCCAGAATCAGTGTTTTTACAAATTTTCGCAGAGAATAGTTTTCTGATTAAAGTTAACGTTTATCCAAATTCATCAACTTTTAAGAATTTATCTATTAATGAAAGGTCCAACATTTTTAATAAAAAATATATAAAATTTGTCATCATCAAAATCAATTTTATAGATATATACACGTTAACACCATATTTGCTTATTAAAAGTGGAGCATAAAGTTAGTTAGTTTGACTTGGTCATATTTATGATAAACGGATGTTATAAAATCATTTAGTGAATCTTTCACCATGGATACTCACCTGATAGTTATGTGTGTTTACCTACCTTTGTATTTGAGCACTGAGCATGAACTCATTTAGGTCTCTTTAGTGTTATTTAAGATTTGTTTTTTTTTTTTTTGAGAAAACCTTTTAGTTCTTAGTTAACATAACATTTTTTTTTTCTTTAACAGGTTTTTAGGATTGAGCAAGATTACGAAAATAAATATGAGATAATAGTTGGTGATTGTTGATTCTTCAAGTAGTTTTTTATTGTAAACTCTTTACTCTTTTGAGTTTGACACAATGTTTTGGCTTTTATATTTCAATGTTCATGTAGTTCTACACAATGTAATAAATTTTCAGATTATTCAATGAATATTTCAATTCTAGTACCAATCGTAAATTTCTAATTCTGTTTTTTTTTTTTAATTCTTTTTGAATAAACATTCTTACTATAGTATCATTATCTTTGTAATACCCTTGTATTAATATTTGTTTGATACCATAGTATCGTTATATACATGATGTCCTAGAATTAGAATGGTTTTGATACTATAGTGACATAAAATCACTGATATTATTTTCACTAGCATGGGCTATGCTGACACTAAAAGTCGGTGTTAACGAAACATGTTACTCACACCAAAATGATATCAGCGAAGACCATTTTTCTACTAATGTTATTTTATGAGCTCTATTGTTATTAGCTGTTAGTTGGATGGTTTTCTACATCTTTCGCCATTATGATAAATTTATTCTTGATCTAGAAAATAATGATTGTCGTCTCAGGAAATGTCTAGTGCCATAAAATTTTGTCCGTAATAACAAATTTAAATTTACGGGGAGTGTTCTTTCTTTTAGAAACTTGGGCAATCTAATTGTAGAGGTTCCCTGGCATCAAGGATCGGAAATATATCTCTTAATATTTTGTGCAAATTTAAGTTAGTACTCGGGAGATGTTGGGCATTAGAAGTGCCAACAATGTATAGGTCCACAGAAAGAGATTTTTGTTTACTTTTCTTAGAATATTTGAGGGCAACAAGAGCATTGCTCTCTTATCTCATGCGTATGAATCTTTTGATGCATGATTGCTGAAAGATACGCAAAGCACAAATGAATTAAAATGAAGCAAATGCTACTCATATTTTGTGTTTAAATCATTAAAATCATCCGGCCGATCACATCGAGTATTGAGACGAAAAGCTAATTAAAGTGAAAATTGCAATTCCCTGGAACATCTTAGTAATCAATGCCAATGATCAATAATGATCACATTGCTCTTAACGTTTCTTTAGGCCTAAAGCTCATGCAATAAGCTCTCAAAAGAGGGGAAAATACACACACACACACGCATTTATATATATTGCTCTTAACGTTTTTTTAAATACCTCTCAACGCCCTTGCAGATTGCTTCTTCTCCATTTTTAACTTGCTAAAGCATGTAACTTTCTTTTTCTAATCTTTTTCTTTCGTTACGCTTATGATTTTCTTTTTAATTTTAAGATGGCAAATTTTGAATTAATATTCTCGAAGGTTGAGTGAAGTGGTAAATAGTATCACAAATTTTCTCAGAAATGCTTCTAAAAAATTTTTTAAAAAAAAAGTTTTCTCAGAAATGTATATGGGATTCGAACACTGTTGAAGAGTTTAAAACAAGATGGAAGGATGACATCGAAAAAGCACAATTGGATGATAATGAACGGCTTCACGGAATTTATGAAATTATATCAAAGCGGGTGCCTAAACATGTAAATTTTGGTCGTATTTATGAGGGATTTAAAGAAACTTACATCCTTTAGCAAGGAAAAATGAAGAATAAGCCATCTGCAAGGAGTAAGGTGCAGAGATAGAGACGGAAGAGGAGTGATTGAATTCATTTGCTTTTTCTTTTTCATTTTATTCGTGGCCCCAGTGTGTAAAGTGTTTGACTTACATTTTCTCAGTGGGGTCCCACGTCGACAGCAAATCTTGTCTATTCAATTCTTTTAGAGTGATAATGTTTGTCCCGGGTCAAACCCCAAAAATAAACTAAACGGCGTCGTTTTGTTTGTCTGTTTTTTTTTCTTTTTTGCTTCTCCAAAACATTGCCGTTTCACTTATCATTTTCAAAACGGCGTCATCTTTAACTATCACGAATGGCTGGATTCGCGATTCCTTTCTTTGTTTCTTCATTTCTTCGTTTCTTACTTACCCAAAAAACTATCGCGAATGAAGAACAAGACCAACAACAGTTGAGTTTCGGCTGCGAAATTTGTCCTTGAAAGCTGAGTTTAAAGACACTACACGCTTATTGATTTGTGTTTCTTCTAGTTAGGCATTCCTGCTTCTTTGTCTAATGTTTATTGGTACAAGAAAGCTATTTGTGAAAAGAGGAGTCACCACTCTTCTTTTCTCTCCTTTTTCTGTTAGTTTTAGCAGACATATTCGATTGCCTCAATCTATGTTAGAGAGAACATCAAAAGTTAGCTGTGGTGGCTTATGCTCTGGACTGGTATTATCTGAATGCAAGTCGAATCCAATTCTACATCCTGCAAAGAAACTTTCTACAATTTAAAGGACTGCATCTATTTGTGTCAGATGAATCATATATGTTGTACAGAGGTGTATAAAAATCACAGGCTGTGAGTTGGTGTAAACACATCTTATAATCATATATGCTCAAGCTGTGAACTTTGACGCTTCGTGAGTTCAATTTCCCGAACAAGTTTCGGCTACCAGCGTTGACGGTGACCGTGGTTGTGAGTCCGTCGTGGTGGATCCCGAATGGCTAGACCTCGGTCAGGGAAGGAAAGTAACGACGGTGACCGTGGCTGTGAGTCGGTCGTGGTGGATCCCGAATGGCTGGACCTCGATCAAGGAAGGAAAGTAACGATTTTTTCGGTAAGGAATCCCAGGTGAAACGAATTCTTCGATGAGGAAAGTAACGAATTCTTCTATCTGTCTCAGGTAAAACGAAGATACGAAGAGGAAGAGATTTACGGTGAGTGAAATATTCTATCAAAAACGGCAGTGTTTTGGAGAAGCAAAAAAGAAAAAAAAACAAACAAAACGACGCCGTTTAGTTTATTTTCAGGGTTTGACCTGGGGCAAACATCATTTTCCATTCTTTTAACGCTTAGCACCTCACACACAATTCACAATTTTCGCGTGTCTGCATATTAGCAGAACCGTGTATATATATTGACTTAAATGCCTTCTAGTTCGGTTGTTCGTATATTTTTAAAAAGGGTCCGCCTAACTTACACCTGATGTAGGTTACAGCTGCCCTGTAAAATTTCATTCACCTCCTATACTTTATGTTATTTATAATTTATTTATAAGTATTATAAAATTTTCTGTATTGTAAACTTTCGTTAAACCCCTTGCACTCTATTTTATAATATAGAATGGTCTAATTGAATATAGAGTTATTTACAATTTTATAGTGCGTTCAATAAACAGGAATCGAAATTAGATGGAAACATAATGAGTTAGAATCAGAATAGGTAGAATCGAAATGGGGAATTGAAATCATAATAATTTATTTACTTGAACTGCAAGAATCGTAACTATAATGAGCTGTATTACTATTTATGAGTTTACTTTGTTTTAGAACCAAAATCAAAATGGGTTAGGTTATAACAAATTATTATAAAATCCTTAATTAATTTTATCATAATTATTATTTTTATTTTTATTATTATTATTATTCAAAAAATTATTAATAATAATTATCATTAATCATTAATTATTATTATTAACAGTTGATGTAAGTTACAGTTGTAATTTATCTTAAAAGACCTTAAAAGACCTTTAAGAAAATATCTTAAAAGACCTTTTAGTTTAATATATTATATTTTTATCCTTACTTTTACTTTACTTTTACAATAATAGCCTTACAATAATATTCTTGACATTGATTAATTTATCTAAAAAAATCTAATTAGAAAACTTATCTAATTTAATTTGTCTATGAAAGAACTAGTATTTACTTATAAATAAAAATTAATATCAGCTAATTTAAAGCAATGTTTAATATCATTGAAACAATTTTGTTAATAGTAATTTTATAAAAAAATTAATTTCTAAATTAACCTTAAAAGAAAAATAATAACATAAAAAATTGTGAAATTTTGTATGTTACTTTTAAGGCTAATTTGATAAATTAACATTTTTTTTCATTAATGTCTTCTAGAAAACAAGAATATTGTTGCAAGGGTATTATTATAAAAAGAAATAAAATGCAAGGGTAATAGTGTAATATATTAATAGAAAGGGTGTCTTGAGATATTTTTTAAAATATAGGGACTAAACGGGTACTTTAGTCAAAATATAAAGACTAAACGAGAATTTACCTTACTCATCTAGTTCAGGATCTTGTATTTGTTAAAGTTCGAGAAAACTATTAAATCATATGGTTTAATATGGTTTAATATAAAATCATATAACTTTAAAGTTCGAGAAAACTATTAAATCATATAACTTAGTAATTTTGTCAGACTTTAATAAAGTTTAAGATTTTAGATTCGAATAGATGTTTGGACTTGGAAACATTTTTTGAGTGTGTTTAAAATTAAGTTCGTTATCAAACTAACCATTATGAATGTCCATATGTGTAACTCTTAGTTTCCCCATTAATCTTCCTCCTACTTTGCATTCTCTCATTCCTCGTACTTTATACCTTGTATTTATGATTATTTTTTTTTAAGAAGTTAAGATTGTAAACCTACAAAATACTAAGGTTTCTAGCATTTGGTCAGGATTGGCATTCCTAAGTAGGGATGACAACCAAACCCGGACCCGGATCGGACCCGAACTAAACCCAAAAAATTCGGTCTGGGTTCAACCCGCACCGGAATAATTTTTATCTGGAATCCGGATCAATTTTTGACAACCCGCATATTTTCGGGTCCGGATTCGGTTTCAGGTGAACACGCAAATCCGGAACCCGGACCCGGATATTATTTATTTTAATATTAATTTTTATCCATAAATCCGTAAATATAAATAGAAAAAAAAAAGCAAAAGTGAACCCTAGATCTCTCAATCTCTCTCGTTCCCCTCTCAAAATTTCTCCTTCAACTGAAGTACTGAACTCTACTGTAAATCTGTAATTTCTCCTCTCAATCTCTCAAGTCTCATCCGTAATCCATTCTTCTCTCAATCTCTCTCACCCGTGAGCCGTGACTCGTTCCTCAGTCC
Organism: Citrus sinensis; assembly: GCF_022201045.2. Lineage (NCBI taxonomy): Eukaryota > Viridiplantae > Streptophyta > Magnoliopsida > Sapindales > Rutaceae > Citrus > Citrus sinensis. The sequence continues at coordinate 10,890,695 of NC_068564.1, forward strand.
TTAGTCCTCACTTAATCTCTCTCACTCTCTCTTCAACTCTCCTTCACGGTGAGGCTTTGTTCGTTTCATCACTCATCAGCAATTCAGCATCACACATCTCATCTCTCACTCTATCGCAGCCAGTAAAAGGGTTGAAATCCACCTCAATCGCGGCTGGGTTCGTTTGTGGTTTCTTGGATCCATTTCTTCTGGTAAGCAAAAAGTTAGTTCTTTGTTATTTATTTAATTCATCAAAAGTTTGCAACTTTTTTTGTTACTAATGCATTTAGGTACTTTTTTGACTTGATTTGTATTAATTAATTATGTTTTAGTTTGTGGTTGTGGGGTTGTGTTAATAAAAAAATGGTATTGGACTTGATTTGTATTAATTAATTATGTTTTAGTTCGTGGTTGTGGGGTTGTGTTAATAAAAAGTTGGTACTGGAGGAAAAAAAAACTGCATCTTTTTTGCTTTGGCCTCATCCCTTTTGATTCATTATTCATCTTATCTTTTGGACATTCGAGGGCTCAGGATATTTTGTTTTGTTTTGCTGAGTTGAGCTTCGGCTGGGTTATTTTCTGACAGAGCATGGACAAAATGAAAATACATAATGTTAAATTTGGAAAGTAACACGAACCAAACTTTATCTGGATCCTGAACTGGGCAGAAAGGTAGACTCTGAGAGAGTTTTTGATTTGTTTTACTGTTCAAATGATTAATAGGCTTTTGCCAGATAGCAATATCGCCTTTCTCTTTTATTTGTTCCCAGCAAAGGCTCTTAGCTACATTTTCAATAGCAATTTGTTCCTTATTCAAATCCTCTTTTGTTCTTTGCCAGCCTCTCGCATGCTTCTTCCAATTAATCGGAGGGCCAGATAAAATCCAGTACCCTCCAATTCATGATTAATAATGTTCTTGTTAAGAATTCAAAGTTAATGTTCTATAATTTTCTTGATTAATAATGTCTCTTCAAAATCTTAATCTTATGAATTCTTGATTAATAATGTCCTGTATTATCAATTTATCACTAATTAGTTGTGTTGTTCATTATGTTTATAATTTACACATTTTTTGTAGATGGAATTCCAGAGGAAGCAATACTTTCTGCAGAGCATTTGATTGATGAAAGTTGGATGATTGAGCAACAGTCAAATGAAGTGGATGATTCAGAGTTTAGTCTTTAGCACTAGTGGCTGGAAATTTGAGCTTTAAATTGTAGAATTATGTTATGGATTTGTATTTGTGGATATTTATTACTTTAAAACTTTGAATTTTAGATTTTATATTGTGTTGTATTTGTTTTAGAACTTGGATGTGTTATATGTTCTGTTTTTTTGCCCTTTGTCCAGCAAATTTTGTTGAACCAAAGTGAAGTAACTTGGTTCTAGTAGTTTGGTTCTGGATGTGTTATATGTTCTATTTTTTTGCTCTTTATCCAGTAAATTTTGTTGAACCAATTCTAGGAAGAATATTGTAATGTATTTTACCGTAATGTGTTTTTTATGTAATACATTAAAACATTAAAACTTCCCCTGTTAAATTAAGCAATCGGGTCTCTCAAAAATAAAATAAAATAAAGCAATCCGGGTTCAAAACCTGGAATCTGAAAACCCGGATTTATCCGGGTTAAACCCGAACCGGACCCGGATTAAAAAAAATCCGGGTTTAATGCGGGTCCGGTTATGGTATTTTGTATCAGGGTCCGGATCCGGAATAGTCAAACTAGGACCCAGACCCGGAAATTGCCATCCCTATTCCTAAGCCATAGTGTTTTGCTGCTCCTTAAGGCCTGGATCCAAAACCGAAAGGAAATCGTACTCTCATATTATTTGTTTCTTAGATAAAAACGTTTCAAACCAAAAACTAGTCATACCATTAGACATGCCTCAATCGCACTGTCTGAGATCATATGGCTTGTGATTCCACTGTTGTAGTTTCTTACAAATGAATTTTTCTCTCATAGCCTTAATGTCGTACACTTTACACGGCTCTTAGAGCCCTGGCTACTTGGACCCGGTTCTCTCTATTATTTAATACTCTATACAATCTACCCCCACATCATTTCTCCCAATTAATATGCTTATCTTTAGTCAAACTACCATGCTTTAGTCAAAGCCATTCATAATCACAGCACAGGAATCAGTTGGTTACATTAACGCTTGAGGAAGTCCGTGGTCCTCACTCTGAACTCATTACTTGACCGATCAACGAATTGTTAATTTACAAAACACACTGTAAGACTGAAATTCATTTCAAGAGCAGGTGTGGAAAGGTTAAAATTCCCCCCAAATAAAAATTAGGGTTTCGATAACGATATGGTTAATTGATGGTTTTAGACGTGTACAAAACACATTGTAAGGTGTAAATAGCGACCACGACCTTAAATTAATTCTCCTCTGAAGTTGGTATGAAGAAAAATAAATCATTCTTTAAGGCGGCTAAGCTTGTCCTTACATATAGGAAAATTAAAGCGAATTACATTGCTCTCCTCCGACTCCGTACGGCGTACGCTTGATAGTGTTGAATATGTGATACGTGATCATGATTGATTTTGATGGTGCTTTGCCACATCCGTTGCGTCATACACTCCCGGTGGCTTAATATTAAATTAAATAAGACTAGCAATTGTTGATAAAAATATCTTCCTCAGTACCGCATGGTTCACATTAGTTCATTCACCTACCATTACACAAACATTGCAATTGCATGCCTAGTTCATGTTAGGTTAATGAAGAAGTTTTAAAAAGTGGCAATTTAAATTGACCGTTCAAATAAAGGAGGCTATGACTATTATTTCCTAAAGCAATGCAGTCCAACTTTTGTGGCCGATGTTTATTTGGTTTACCTACCTACCATGACCAACGCATATTCCTCCGCATATTCTAGTACTCCATGTTAGCTTCATTTTGACTCTTCGGTTGAAGCAAAATTGGCTAGCTACAGCCACAAATGTACTGAAAAAATATCTCAACATTCCAATTTATTTATTATTATTATTAATATTATTTTTGACTGATATCACCAAAACATTTTAAGATGTGTTATTGCTGCTAATTTGTCACTTGGTATTGCTTGTTCGGCATAGAGAAATTGAAGAATGGTTCATAAATTAATTAACTTTTTATGATGATGAAAAATGGTAAATTTTACATTATTCTCTCCTGAATTGATTATTTTTAAATTGTTCACCTTATTTTTAAAAATATTAAGTTCTCCATAATTTCAAGATAATATAGGCGGGCGGATGGTTTTTCTTTTTTAATTTTTTTAATAAAAATGAAGGGTAAATTAAAATTTTTGACACTAAAAAAGACTATTTAAAAATAATCCATTCTCAAAGGGAGTATGAAAAACCAAGCTATTAAACTAACCATGATGAAAAACCAAGCTATTAACATCAATTTATTAATAAGATTTTGAATTGTTTGGATAACGGACCAAGGTTCTTTTTTTTTTTCCAATAAATTTGCTGATTTTATAATAGTATATTTACAACACAAGAATCTATACAATAAATTTCATGCATCAATACATGTAGCTAAAATTTTCTCATAAATACAACAGAATAAACGTAAAAATTAATAGTACTTCTAACATATATATTTTATATAGCCAAAATGATCATTGATGAGCATTTTACTTGTTTTATTTATACTATAATATATATAAGGATTAAAAAAACCACACAAATCTCGCTCATATGGAAGGAGGGGGATACAGTTTTGCTATTATACAGCAGAAGACGCTAGGGAGAAAGCAGCCGGACACCATATTGACAGAAGCAAAGACAAAAACGACAACGTTTTTATTCTGATTTATCCAGGGAAGCTCTAGGCTTGTGGGTTGGCGCTGGGGCGTCTCGCTTTCTGATGCGTATCGGAGCCGGGCGGCGCTGCTGCCCGGAGTTATTGACTATGAGAGACTGAGATACTGGAGGAGGATGCAAGTAATCAGCAGGGAAGGAATGATATTGCTGCTGTGAAGGAAGTGATGACGCTTTTTCAGCAGCAGCTGACGTGTCGGCGGCAGCGGTGGCGGCGAAAGCAGGCTTCGATGTTCTTGGGTAAAAGAAATCAGTTGGGAAAAAGTTGTACTGAAGGCCGGCCATCGCTGCAGGTCTGTAGCTGATGATACCCTTTTCCCGACTTGAGAAAAAAGACTTAACTGTTCTGCTTGGACTTTGGCATATTTATAGAGGAAAAAAAAAAAAAAAAAGAACGAGAGGTTTAGGGAATTGTTTACCCTTCAGGAAAATTGGATGCCAATTTGTTTATGTTCGGTTGGCATATGCGCGGGGATATTTTGGTATTTTTACTTTGGAATATTAACACGTGTTACTGTTTTATTTATTAGCTTAAAAAGCATGCGCAAAATATGCTAATTGGCTTGATTTGAAAATAAATATTTGTATGGCTCGTTGCTGGAGAGTGGAGACAACAACTAAGATGAATTATCAATTTTGCAAGTGACTATGTCGGTACGTTGGCAGTGGTAGGTCCAGTCCGTTTGTATAACGAACGCTAAGAAGTCACTCATGAACCTGAGTGAGTTTTTTGTTTTTCTTATTTTTTTTTTAAAGGAAAATTCATGTGAGTAAAGAGTGATCAAATGTAATTAATAAAAAAAAAACTAGAGTAAAATCATAGTTATACACTGTCACTATTTATCACGCAACATAAAATTTTTCAACATTTAAGAGAATTTAAATTAGGAGATAATCGTAATTCTTGTGAAATCATTTAATCCTCCTAACAAACATAATCCTTTTCATGAAACTACTTATAAGAGGCATTTGCTTGTTCATGCATTTACCAAGCACATTGTCAAAAAATTTTGTAAGCACATATTAAAATAATCTGTTCAAAATCCACAAAAATGTATATATTAATTATAATTTCAGTTTAAAGTCTAATTTACTTACTTCCAAGCAAAGGTTTCACATTTCAAAAGTCTCTTACAAATATTCTCAATCTTATTTTAGGAATCCCAACATTTCAATAACACATAGTAGGACTTCACGTATCATATATCACATAACGAGCCTAAAGTCACTTGTAGGCAACTTACTGTAAATGTCACATATACCTCCCAAAAAATGATCACACATATCAAACGAATTATGTTTATTAACTGTATTTGTAATTTATGACACACACACACACACAAAAATCTGTTATCATGCTAAGTTTTATGAAAGTTCGTATTGGGGTCATGAGTAGAAACAAAAATGAAGAGGAGACTGGTTGATTAAATAGCGTTGTTTACTTGTTTAAAATAAATAAAGCTCATATTTTATACTATAAAACTGAAGTTTCTAGATTGTTATTTACACTAAAACATTATTTATCATAAACTACACTGACTCTATATTTGGTTTGAAGAAATGGAAGAAGAGGAAAGAAGGAAAAGAAAAAGAAATAAGGGGAGAAGAAATAAATTTCATATTAAATTAAATAACAAAATTGACATTGATCCTCTTTTCTCTCATTTTCTCTTCCCGTCTCTCCTTTCCATTTATTTGCACTTCTCTCATTTCTTTCAACCAAACATGATCTAAAATCATGTCATTATCTAACTAACATACATGTAACTGTATTGTGGCATAAATTTTGGGAAGCTTCTGTTATACTGTCTAATATAAAGCCACGTCTCAACTAGCCTTGATAGTTTTGTTCAGTTTTGTTGAATACTCAAACAATTTGCAATTTAATAGAAGTTTTAAGAAATCAAAAAGAAAAATTTAGTGGTGCAATTTAAAGTTTGTAACCAGGTTCTAAAGGGATAAATAATTTAATTTAAAAAAATTAAATTTGAAATGCATCTTTAATAGATCTTTGAGATTCACTTGAGAGTGAATATGTGGATCCTTATTATAGTATACGCTTATTTACTAAGGTGACGTTTGTTTTTTAACTTAATGACTTAAAGTGACTTAACTTAATTAATTAAGTTAATTAGATGTGTTTGTTTTTATAACTTAATGAGACTTTTTAGATAATTTTGACTTAATAAAATAAGCCAATTTTTTTAGCTTTTTACTTAATGGAGAAATTTAAATTAAGTCAATTACTTACTAATGTCAAAAATATCCATGTTTTATAATTTATTTTTCATGTCTATGCCAAAATTCACCCATAGACATTTACCCCACATAAAAATATCCATATTTTTTCTTTCTTATATTATATATGATAAAATTTGAAATTTATGGCATTTTATATATTAAAATTCCAAAATAATTATGTATTCACTTGAATATAGTTTTACTTATAAATGTTAAAATATTGTGGTATTTAATATATTATTTATTTGATATTCAAATTTAATAAGGATACAAATGTAAAAGTACATATTTTCAGCTTTTTCAGTTGAAAAAAAAAACAACTTAATACTTGTTTTCTGAGATTTAGACGAAAAAAACAAACATATTATTCAAATTTAGACATTCAGATCTATTCAGAATTCAGACTAATTCAGGTCTATTTAGATTTTAGATAAAAAAAACAAACGCCACCTAAGTAATCCTAATTTGGTTATGTTACAATTTTTAACATAATTAATGTTAGTTCTATTGTACAAATAATCAGTTATGAAAGAATTAGTTTTACATTTGATAAAATATGTTTCTAAAGCTACTGTGAGTTTTAAAAACAGTCGTCTATATTTAGTAAATTTTGCTGTTAAACTGTTATAAGAATGCAAATGATTAAAACGGACACAATATTGAATAAAAGTTATTTTCACATTTATAAACATGTATATATAAATAAATATTAATATTTTATTTACTTTTTATTTTATTAATTTCAATATAATTGGTAATAATAATAATCTCTTTAAATTTAATGATTTTATTTCATAGTTGAATAAAAATAATTATTTTTATAATGTATGTGAGGATATATTTAAAATTGTAACAAGTATAAAATTGAGTTTCAAAATAAGATTTTGAAAAAATATTCCTTTCCTACTTTTCAAAAAGATGGAGTGATTTTACAAAAAGTAAATTTTAAAAAATACCAAACACTAAATTTAATTTTTAACTTTTTAAAATTACTTTTAAATCTTTTAAAAATAATCTCAAATGAGCCTTAAATGTAGTAGTCATCCCTTCAAATTTAAGAATGACTAGTATTACTTATGATGAGTATTAATGAAGACATATATACAACAAGGATACTTGAAATAATTTTTAAAAACAGAATGATTGATTTTATAATTGATTCAAACCTTAAGGACTAAAGGAGTTTTTATAGTTACTATTTTGCTTTTGTGATATGCTACCACAAATATTTAATTAAGATTCCACTCCTCTTTTTTTATTTTACAAACCATTCCAATTTTTCCCCAAATAAAAGAAGTCATGGAGGCTTTTTATTGCTTCAGTCCATCTATTTCTTATCAATACTTCCCTTTAAGCTCTATTAAAGAACAATTTAGTGATGCTATAACTATGAAATAATTATTGTTAATTGTGTTGTAAAATTAATTAGTTGTATAGATAATAAGTTAAACATTTAGTAAAATTTATTTTTAAAAGCAGACATATATGTTTAGTAAATCTTATTATTGCACTATTGAAAGAATTTAAATAATTGAATTAGATATAATGTTAAATAAGATTTAGTTAAAGCACTTATAAACATGCATATAAAATTTCTTTTGTTGTGTATATAATAATCGATACTAAATAAATATTTTGTATTATTAATTTTATTTTTTATTCTGTTATCTTATTATAATTGATAATAATAATTTTTTAAAGTTAATTATTTTATTTCCTAATTAATAGAAATAATTTTAGATTTTTATAATATATATGAGGATATATATAAAATTATATTAAGTATAAAAGTGATTCTCAAAATCTGATTTTGAAAAACTACTCATTTCCTCTATTTTAAAATTTGTTTTAGGATTTAATGATTATCTGTTTTACGATTGAATGATTTTACTAAAAATGATTTTTAATAAAATTTATTAAATACTAAAATTAATTTTTTTATTTTTCAAAACTACTTTTAAATTTTAAAAAACAATTCCAAATACATCATAAATAATTCAGTTTGCTGATTAAGCTCGCGCCATTTCTTGCAAAACAATAAATAATTAATATATAAATAAATAAATAAATTATTGGTGCAAATTGCTGACCGCCCACTATGTTGACTATTGAGTAAATAAAATCAATGGCCAAAACCAAATAAATACTAATTATGTTTAAAAAAATTTGGGAAACTCTGTGACATATTGACTTCAGTGTTTACAATAATAATAAAAGTTTCTCTCACCTAAGTCCTGGTCACTGGTCAGCAATCAACAAATATTATTTAAACCTTATGGTATGATACGCCCCTCGGCTTGTAGACTGAGCTGTGATGTGCGCTTCATTTTTATATTTTCTTGCCTGTCAACATTTATAATCAACTTCAACTGTAGCCATGATAACGAGATAAGCTCAATGAAAAAAAAAAAAGAAAAAAAAGGAAATTGAAAGATTTATTAAAATGTAATGAACAGAGGATTAATTAGATTTGTTTTAATGTCATAAAGAAGATTAGAATTGAAAAATGTTCATTAACCCAGCCAAGATCGTTTCACACAACATGGGTTTCAGCAATAAAATTAAACAGACCTCACTTAACAATTTAAATGTCTTGCCTCCAAAGTGATTCACGCTATTCACTCTATTTTGAAAAAAGTTTTTCTTCTCTAAAACTTTTTCAGGATCTCTACAGTAATTTTGATGGCCATTTTTTTTGTAGAGAATAATCTTATTTTTTATATAAGACTTAAAAAAAACTTAAGACTGAAAATTACGTGGGATTCTTAAAGTTCTTTATCTTCAGTAGTGGGATTAAAGTAAAACACTTTTATCTTATAACTAGATATAACTCTTATCCTTGAACTTAAAATATTTCAAAATTTAAATTTGAGATATTATCTCCCTATTTATTTATTCAATAAGATAATAGACTTCCACTTAATTGCAATCGTCTCCCTATTTGAGGAAACTGTTTTAAATTGTTTTCTCAACAAAATATATAAATTCAATATAGTATTAATTAAGTTAATATACTAATGTGGGATCCTAGAAATTTGTCATTTCTCTTTCAGATTAAAACTTTCTTTTCCATAGAAGTCCTAATTGTCAATAATTTTATAATATAATGAAGTAAAGAAAGAAAGAGAAAAAATAATATGTAAATTTTTTATACCACATCACTCTTATTTTGAAGGTATTACACTGCACAGACTCTTTTCGATATGAGTCTCAAATTTGCTTATAGGGTCTCAAATATCCTATTTCAATATTGACTTTTTGT